>NW_026891626.1:90972-178005 GCF_015708825.2 Lethenteron reissneri
TACACTCACCACTGCACTCACCACTACTACACTCACCACTAGTACACTCACCACTAGTACCTCACCACTAACTCACCACTACACTCACCACTAGAACACTCACCACTAGTACACTCACCACTACACTCACCACTATACTCACCACTACACTCACCACTAGTACACTCACCACTACTCACCACTACTACACTCACCACTACACTCACCACTAGTACACTCACCACTAGTACACTCACCACTACACTCACCACTACACTCACCACTACACTCACCACTAGTACACTCACCACTAGTACACTCACCACTACACTCACCACTATACTCACCACTACACTCACCACTACACTCACCACTAGTACACTCACCACTACACTCACCACTATACTCACCACTACACTCACCACTACACTCACCACTAGTACACTCACCACTGCACTCACCACTACACTCACCACTAGTACACTCACCACTAGTACACTCACCACTAGTACACTCACCACTAGTACACTCACCACTAGTACACTCACCACTACACTCACCACTAGTACACTCACCACTAGTACACTCACCACTACACTCACCACTAGTCACTCACCACTAGTACACTCACCACTACACTCACCACTACACTCACCACTACACTCACCACTATACCTCACCACTACACTCACCACTACACTCACCACTACACTCACCACTACACTCACCACTACACTCACCACTACGCTCACCACTACTCACTCACCACTAGTACACTCACCACTAGTACACTCACCACTAGTACCTCACCACTACACTCACCACTAGTACACTCACCACTACACTCACCACTACACTCACCACTACACTCACCACTACACTCACCACTAGTACACTCACCACTAGTACACTCACCACTACACTCACCACTAGTACACTCACCACTACACTCACCACTAGTACACTCACCACTAGTACACTCACCACTACACTCACCACTACACACCACTACACTCACCACTAGTACTCACTCACCACCACTACACTCACCACTACCTCACCACTACACTCACCACTACACTCACCACTAGTACACTCACCACTAGTACACTCACCACTACACTCACCACTAGTACACTCACCACTAGTACACTCACCACTAGTACACTCACCACTACACTCACCACTAGTACACTCACCACTAGTACACTCACCACTACACTCACCACTATACACACCACTACACTCACCACTAGTACACTCACCACTATACACTCACCACTACACTACTCACCACTATACACACCACTACACTCACCACTAGTACACTCACCACTACACTCACCACTACACTCACCACTAGTACCTCACCACTAGTACACTCACCACTACACTCACCACTACACTCACCACTACACTCACCACTACTACACTCACCACTAGTACACTCACCACTAGTACACTCACCACTACACTCACCACCACACTCACCACTAGTACACTCACCACTAGTACACTCACCACTAGTACACTCACCACTACACTCACCACTACACTCACCACTACACTCACCACTAGTACACTCACCACTAGTACACTCACCACTACACTCACCACTATACACACCACTATACACTCACCACTAGTACACTCACCACTACACTCACCACTAGTACACTCACCACTAGTACACTCACCACTACACTCACCACTATACACACCACTAGTACACTCACCACTAGTACACTCACCACTAGTACACTCACCACTACACTCACCACTACACTCACCACTAGTACACTCACCACTAGTACACTCACCACTACACTCACCACTACACTCACCACTAGTACACTCACCACTAGTACCTCACCACTACACTCACCACTACACTCCCACTAGTACACTCACCACTAGTACACTCACCACTAGTACACTCACCACTACACTCCCACACTCACCACTACACTCACCACTAGTACACTCACCACTAGTACACTCACCACTACACTCACCACTATACACACCACTACACTCACCACTAGTACACTCACCACTAGTACACTCACCACTAGTACACTCACCACTACACTCACCACTACACTCACCACTAGTACACTCACCACTAGTACACTCACCACTACACTCACCACTACACACCACTAGTACACTCACCACTAGTACACTCACCACTACACTCACCACTAGTACACTCACCACTAGTACACTCACCACTACACTCATCACTATAACACCACTATACACTCACTAGTACACTCACCACTAGTACACTCACCACTACACTCACCACTACACTCACCACTAGTACACTCACCACTAGTACACTCACCACTACACTCACCACTACACTCACCACTAGTACACTCACCACTAGTACACTCACCACTACACTCACCACTACACTCACCACTAGTACACTCACCACTACACTCACCACTAGTACACTCACCACTAGTACACACACCACTACACTCACCACTACACTCACCACTACACTCACCACTAGTACACTCACCACTAGTACACTCACCACTACACTCACCACTACACTCACCACTACTACACTCACCACTAGTACACACACCACTACACTCACCACTACACTCACCACTACATATCTGTCAAACCCTTATCAGTGCCCTACCTTTTTAGAGAACACCTATTCGTCACTCTGTGCGCCTCAGAAACCTCAACGTTCATCCTACAAAGTTCCATCACAAGGGAGAAACCACAAACAATTACACGTATTTTTATTTTTTGGACATAATGCAGCGGCTATGACCCGTATGGACCCGAAAACTCAACTTCCCTGTACAAGAATACGGGGCAAACCGCGTGGATTGCGACAGATATGATTGAGATAGAGAGAGATCGAGAGAGGTACAGGGAGTGAGATCAAGAGAGATAGAGACATAGAGAGATAGATAGAAAGAGACATTTTAACAGGTGGCAGGCTTTCGCGACCAATGTAATTCATAATCAACGTTTTTTGGGTTGAGATCGCGTTATTTATAATGAGTTAATGATGATGTCACCCTGCTGCTGCTCTATATATAAGACGGGAGACAGAGCAGAGCCTCTCACCATTCTGGCGAATTGCCCGATGATGCTGGATGCAATTACCAGCGAAACGTCGTACAACTCAAATTGTAAATGTTTGTGCCTTCAACACACCGTGGGCTAAATGCAGTGAACTATTTCTAGTTTTGTAAACGTGACACTTTTTTTGTCACGCACAGCGAGTCTGTGTGCAAATGTCAGCTCGATTGGATCACGGAAGGGGGTTTAAAAAACGACCCAAAGATTTGCACGGTCCTAAGCAAGCAAGCAAGCGAACTTAATATAAAGGATTTAACAAGTAAACCCGTAAAAACAAAGTTTTTCACTCTAAATTCCTTTATATGCGTGGCGGCTAGAGTCCTCTCGTCCTCTGGCTTGAGATGGCTGCCACCTATGGGTCAAATGATTGTCTGCCAGTATTAAGCAATTGGTAATTAAATATTTAATTTGTTTTCCCTAAACAGTGTAAAATTTTGGAAAACATTTTTCACGAAAATTAATTTGTCACACACAACGAGTCTGTGTGGAAAATGTCAGCTCGATTGGATCACGGGAAGTGGGTTAAAAAAACGACCCAAAGATTTGGCACGGTCCTAAGCAAGCAAGCGAACTTAATATAAAGGATTTAAAAGTGTCACGTTGACAAAAGACAAATAGTTCACAGAATGGCGAATTGCCCGATGAGGCTGGATGCAATTACCAGCGAAACGTCGTACAACTCAAATTGTAATGTTGTGGTTTCCACGCTTCAACACACCGATGGGCTAATGCAGTGAACTATTTTGTCTTTTGTCAACGTGACACTTTTAAATCCTTTATATTAAGTTCACTTGCTTGCTTTCTTAGGACCGTGCACATCTTTCGGTCGTTTTTTTAACCCACTTCCCGTGATCCAATTGAGCTGACATTTTGCACACAGACTCGTTGTGCGTGACAATTAATGTTCGTGAAAAAAAATCCTAAATTTAACACTTTTTAGGACAAATAAATTATATTAAATTACCAATTGCTTAATGGTGCAATGCAATCCTCTGACCCATAGGTGGCAGCCATCTCAAGCCAGAGGACGAGAGGACTCTAGCCGCCACGCATATAAAGGATTTATAGTGAAAAACTTTGTTTTACGGGTTATACTTATTTACTGATTGGCCGTGTCGGGTGGTGGAGGGTTACGACACATTTATAAATAACGCCGATCTAAACCCAAAAACGTTGATTATGAGAAAGAGGACATAGAGAGATAGATAGAGAAAGACATACCTGTCAAACCCTTATCAATGCCCTACCGTATTATAGACCGATTCAGACCCTATTGTTCACTCTGTGACCCTTATAAATATCAACGTTCATCCTACAAAGTCCAGATTTGAAGCTTTCGTGACTGCAAGGATTCATATTCTTAGGTGTTTTCGGTAAAGTCACGTAGGTAAAATGTTTAATTAAAGTTAATAAAAGTAAAATATTTTATTTTTAAAATTAAAATTAATTAAAGTAAAATATTTTATTTTTACAATTAAAATTAATAAAAGTTAAATATAAAAATTGTATTTAAAATGTTTTTTTACCTATTTTACTTTTATTAATTTTAATTAAAAAAAATTTTTTACCTACGTGACTTTACCGAAAAAAATCTAAGAATACTACAAATTCCGATCACAATGGAGAAACCACAAACAATTAGACACATTTTTATTTTTTGGACATAATGCAGCGGCTATGACCCGTATGGACCCGAAAACTCAACTTCCCTGTACAAGAATACGGGGTGAACCGTGTGGGTTTGCCACAGGAATGGTCCTATTGTCGCTTGGCACGGCATGCAAGCCGATGGAGCGATGCAATTCACGCATGCCCTCAATGCGAGCGTCAAATCGTGGATGGGGGTAGCGGGTGGGGTCAGGTCTGTGAAGGTGGCACGAGTGGGGACTTTACAATAATGAAGCACCCGGGTTTAGCAGTGATGGGGGTGGAGGGGTGACGGGCAGGTATGCAGGCAGGCAAACCTCGCGTTTGCATTTTGCGACGACGCATTTGCACCCGAGGCAGGTGAGTGAGTGAGTCTGTGAGCGAGTCTGTGAGTGTGTGAGCAAATGTGTGAGTGAGTATGTGAGTGTGTGTGTGACTGTGCAGGTGAGTGAGTGAATGAGTGATTGTGTGAGTGAGTGTGTGAGCGAATGTGTGAGTGAGTATGTGAGCGTGTGTGTGACTGTGCAAGTGAGTGAGTGAATGAGTGAATGAATGATTGTGTGAGTGAGTGAGTATGTGACTGTGCAAGTGAGTGAGTGAATGAGTGAATGAATGATTGTGTGAGTGAGTGAGTATGTGAGTGTGTGTGTGACTGTGCAAGTGAGTGAGTGAATGAGTGAATGAATGATTGTGTGAGTGAGTGAGTATGTGTGTGACTGTGCAAGTGAGTGAGTGAATGAATGATTGTGTGAGTGAGTGGGTATGTGAGTGTGTGTGTGACTGTGCAAGTGAGTGAGTGAGTGAGTGATTGTGTGAGTGAGTGTGTGAGCGAATGTGTGACTGTGCAAGTGAGTGAGTGTGTGAGTGAATGAATGATTGTGTGAGTGAGTGAGTCTGTGAGCGAGTATGTAAGTGTGTGAGCGAGTGTGTGAGTATGTGAGTGTGTGTGAATCTGCAAGTGAGTGAGTGAGTGAATGAGTGATTGTGTGAGTGAGTGTGTGAGCGAGTGTGTGAGTGAGTATGTGAGTGAGTATGTGAGTGTGTGTGACTGTGCAGGTGAGTGAGTGAATGAGTGATTGTGTGAGTGAGTGTGTGAGCGAGTGTGTGAGTGCGTGTATGTTAGAGTGTGTGAATGTATGTGAATGAGCGAGTGAGTGTGTGAGTGTGTGTTTGAGTGAGTGTGTGATTGTGTGAGTGAGTGTGTGAGTTAGCGATTGTGTGAGTGAGTGTGTGAGTTAGTGATTGTGTGAGTGGGAGTTATTGTCTGGCAAAACAACCCCCTACCTCCTCGTTGTACTGGACGGGCAACGCTGTCGTGGGTAGTGCTGTGGGGGGAGAAATCCCAATTGGCCTTTCCCCTGATGGCGTTTGTAACCACCACAGCGGCCAAATGGGGGCTCTGGACGGGTACGAGGGGCTGGTAACCCCTCCACCTTAAATTAATTACCACTAAACCACGACCAGAAAATGTAATAAATAAGCTTGTGCCGGAGGCCCCGGGGGGACAGGCGTCTATGACGTCTCCTGGCCAAACCCCATTTGGCGGAGCCAGGAGATTGAATCATTACCATCGGGGCTCCTACAGAAACAACAAAAAAACTTCATGTGGCCACGTGGAATGTTCGAAAGCTCACTGTGGAGGAGAGGCTGCCACTCCTTTGTCGGGAGCTGGACCGGTACCGCTTGGTACTCTGTGGTATTCAGGAGGTCCAATGGACAGGCTCTGGCTCCTGTGACTATGAGGGGTGGACAGTCCTCTACTCGGGAGACTGCCAAACAACAGGGAGTGGCTCTTTTTATCAACAAAAGAATGAAGGGGGCGTCGGAGCGTGGCGATGAGGTATGGGAAGCTGTAAGCCCCAGGCTACTTTGGGCTCGCCTTCCCATCAACCGGAGGCGAGGAGTGGTGGTCGTGGTTACTTATGTCCCCACTGAAGACGAACATCCGTGGAGGGATGCAGACTAGGCCGATGAGTCAGATGCCTTCTATGACCTCCTGTCACAGGTGCTGGCTAAAGTGGCCACTCGGGATAGAGTCATCTTGTTGGGTGACATCAATGCCCGAGTTGGTCATGATGCTGGCACCTGGTCTGGAGTGATTGGAAGGCATGGGCCAGATCAGCTCAATAACAACGGCAGGAGGCTGCTAGATTTTTGTGCAGCCCATGGGCTTGTAATTACCAACACGCTTTTCCGGCATCGGCGCACCCACACAACATCATGGATGCATGCCGGGTCCAAGCAAGAACATCTGCTGGACTACATAGTGATGGACCAGCGGATGCGGGCCCATGTCCTTGACACCAGGACCGCCGTGGAGCTGATCTGCCCATTGACCATCGACTTGTCATCTGTAAGATGCGCCTGCCATTCTTCCACTCCAGTGGTGGGTGTACACCCAGGATCCCATTCAAACCCGTAATGGCATGGTCTCAGCTAGCTGATGAAAGTTGCAAGTGAGAATTTAATCATCGCTTGTGGCTGGGGTTGGCATCGTCCCCCACTCCTCCTGATGTCGAGGGGAAATGGGCGAGGCTTAGGACTGTGGCTCATGCAGCTGCAATGGCTGCTCTGGGTACGCGGTCCAGACCTCCCCAGAGATCCTGGCTGACAGAGGAGGTGTTCAAGCTGGCTGAGAAAAAGCGATAGGCCAACTCCCATCGGCTACAGCATCCCACGTCAGAGAATTATGAGGCTTACCGCAGCCTTCGCTCAGAGGTTCGGAGAGCCGTGAGGCGCTGCAAGGATGGGTGGTGGTCGCGGGTTGCTGAGGAGATAGAGTCTGCCTCAATGACAAATCGCTTTTTAATTCCATCAAAAAAGTACCTGCAGCACCACACCTATTACCATCATTAGGGGAAAGAACGGTGATCCAATCTCTGACCCCCAGGAACAGGTTTGCAGATTTGCTGAGCATTTCTGTGGGGTCCTGGGGGAGGGGACATCCCTCAGCCTGGATAACAACGTGGGACAAAGTGGGGATGACCCTGCTGAGGCTGCGGTGTCTCAAATATTGGAAGAGGTCACCCCCTGTGAGTGGCTGGCTGCGGTGCCATCTGTTGAGGAAGTACTGAAGGCGATCCGGAGTCTTAGACCAGGAAAGGCACCGGGACAAAGTGGGGATGACCCTGCTGAGGCTGCGGTGTCTCAAATATTGGAAGAGGTCACCCCCTGTGAGTGGCTGGCTGCGGTGCCATCTGTTGAGGAAGTACTGAAGGCGATCCGGAGTCTTAGACCAGGAAAGGCACCGGGACAAAGTGGGGATGACCCTGCTGAGGCTGCGGTGTCTCAAATATTGGAAGAGGTCACCCCCTGTGAGTGGCTGGCTGCGGTGCCATCTGTTGAGGAAGTACTGAAGGCGATCCGGAGTCTGAGACCAGGAAAGGCAGCGGTGTCTGAAATATTGGAGGATGAAGTCACCCCCTGTGAGTGGCTGGCTGGGGTCATCGTTGCCACACGCCGATGATTCCACCCCCACGTCTCTCTCTTGTTTACGATCAGAGGAAACAAGAAGATGCTCGGTGTAATCGGCACTTTGCTTCGTTCATCATTTCGTCTCCCCCTCTCTGTCTCTCTCTCTCTCTCTCCCGTCGCGTGCGCCAGAGGTCAGCCGAGTCGCTCCGGAGTTCGGAGGACGATGGGGGTCACGTGGATCCACCTCCTGCTGCTCCTGCTGGTCTCGCTTCTCGTGCCGCCCGCCTCGTGTCAAACGCGTGAGTGGAAAATGTTAATTCTCGATTTGAAGCTTTCGTGACTGCAAGGAACCACATACTCTTTGGTTTTTTTGGTAAAGTCACGTAGGTTAAATTTCAATTTAAAGCTTTCGTGACTGCGGGGATTCATCTTCTTGGTTCTTTCGGTAAAGTCACGTAGAAGGGAAGTAATAAAATAATACAAATAAAACATGATAAAATAATTCTCACGACGTTTCGGCCACAACGCAAGCAGCCATCCTCAGGTGAAGACCAGGTCTGTCGGGGAGACCGCGTCTGAATGAAAGAAACCAATTAAATGAAATCACGACGTTTCGGAGGCAACACAAGCCTCCGTCTTCAGTTGGAAGCGTCACAGCAAAAAAATAAATGTCTCCTGTTACAGTCATTTTTGTACCGAAAAAACAAAAGAGTATAGAGTTCTCGACTGAAAGTCGAACTAACTGAAATGTCATTTTTTTATTTTGCCGGGGGGGGGGGGGGGGCCGTGTGTGTAAGGCAACCCTTGTCATCATCGTGGTCATTGTCGTCGTCATCATCATCGTCATCATCGTCGTCGTCATCGTCGTCATTGTCGTCATCATCATCGTCATCATCGTAGTCATTATCATCGTCATCATCATCGTCATCATCATCGTCATCATCGTCGTCGTCATCGTCGTCATTGTCGTCATCATCATCGTCATCATCGTAGTCATTATCATCGTCATCATCATCGTCATCATCATCGTCATCATCGTCGTCGTCATCGTCGTCATTGTCGTCATCATCATCGTCATCATCGTCATTATCATCGTCATCATCATCGTCATCATCGTAGTCATCATCATCGTCATTATCATCGTCATCATCATCGTCATCATCATCGTCATCATCGTCATTATCATCGTCATCATCATCATCATCGTCGTCGTCATCATCATCGTCATCAACATCGTCATCATTGTCGTCATTATCATCATCCTCATAATAATTGTCATCATCATCGTTATCATCGTCACCATGGTTATCATCACCATCATCGTCGTCATCATCGTCATCATCATCATCGTCATCATCATCGTCGTCATCATCGTCATCATCGTCGTCATTATCATCGTCATCATCATCATCATCATCGTCGTACTACAATGACAATAGTTTAAAGCGATTTGAAGCATGTTTTATTTTTTGGAGGTGGGGGGGCAGAGCTTTGTGACGTCATATTCGAGTGGGGGGGGTCTGACTCTTTGTGACGTCATGTGACGACGGGGGGGGGGTCAAAACATCGCCCAAAATCGCGTGACGTCATTTACGGGCGGCCATTTAAGGGGCGCGTCTTGGATGTCTACTCAGCCCCAAAAGTCAGAATGAACTCAAGTAAACTCTTTGTGTTTTATCATGGGACCTCCTTTGCCAGTACCGAAATGTAGCTGCTCACCCCGAGCTCTCATTACTCTGGTAGTGCATTGTCTTTGAACTGTGCGCCTTTTGGCGTCATCTGGTCGAACACCATATGGGACTAGGCTCTAAAGAAAGCTGTCTCTGGTGTGGACCAATCAGTTTCAAGGTCAATGCATACATTATCAGAGTATTGTTTTTTGTTTGCATTTGACTGCAAGTATTGTGGTTGATGTAAGCATGATTCCTTGCAAAAGGTGTCAGTTTTGTTGCCAAATAAGTATAACCCGTAAAAACAAAGTTTTTCACTATAAATCCTTTACATGCGTGGCAGCGAACTTAATATAAAGGATTTAAAAAAATATTCGCCTGTGGAGGACGCGGGGATCGATCCCGCAACCTTTGGCATGGGAAGCGAGGGCGCTACCAACTGCGCTACTCCGCCACGGCCTGTTGAGGGGTTACGCTCTGGGCTCTTACACTCTGACGTTCAGCCAAAGCCATGAATGCGTTCTATTTGAATATATGTAAAATAATTTATTTTTTCCTAAAAAGTGTAAAATTTTGGGAATTTATTTTCACGAACAATAATTGTCTGGCACAACGAGTCTGTGTGGAAAATGTCAGCTCGATTGGATCACGGGAAGTGGGTTAAAAAACGACCGAAAGATTTGCACGGTCGTAAGCAAGCAAGCAAGCGCACAAGTGAACTTAATATATAGGATTTAAAAAAAGGGGAAAACCCCTATTAGTATTTTTGTATTTTACCAGTGGGTAGGGCCCGACCACTGAGTCGATATAGAAGGGCTCTTTAATCAGAAGTCACGTGGCCATTACAAAGGACTCATCATCATCATCGTCTCCGTCGCGTGAAAATTTATATCGGAAGTGAAATGACTCTAAGGCGGTGGTTCTTCTTGTTCTTAACCTCCTGGGGTTCATCTCGCCACCCCCAACAACCACATCGACTACAACCAACACAACAACCACACCAAACACAGCCAACACAACAACCACACCAAACACAGCCAGCACAACAACCACACCAAACACAACCAACACAACTACACCAAACACAGCCAACACAACCACACCAAACACAGCCAACACAACCACACCAAACACAGCCAACACAACCACACCAAACACAGCCAACACAACCACACCAAACACAGCCAACACAACCACACCAAACACAGCCAACACAATTACACCAAACACAGCCAACACAACCACACCAAACACAGCCAACACAACCACACCAAACACAGCCAACACAATTACACCAAACACAGCCAACACAACCACACCAAACACAGCCAACACAACCACACCAAACACAGCCAACACAACTACACCAAACACAGCCAACACAACTACACCAAACACAGCCAACACAATTACACCAAACACAGCCAACACAACCACACCAAACACAGCCAACACAACCACACCAAACACAGCCAACACAATTACACCAAACACAGCCAACACAACCACACCAAACACAGCCAACACAACCACACCAAACACAGCCAACACAATTACACCAAACACAGCCAACACAACCACACCAAACACAGCCAACACAACCACACCAAACACAGCCAACACAATTACACCAAACACAGCCAACACAATTACACCAAACACAGCCAACACAACTACACCAAACACAGCCAACACAACTACACCAAACACAGCCAACACAATTACACCAAACACAGCCAACACAACCACACCAAACACAGCCAACACAACCACACCAAACACAGCCAACACAACTACACCAAACACAGCCAACACAATTACACCAAACACAGCCAACACAACTACACCAAACACAGCCAACACAACCACACCAAACACAGCCAACACAACCACACCAAACACAGCCAACACAACCACACCAAACACAGCCAACACAACTACACCAAACACAGCCAACACAATTACACCAAACACAGCCAACACAACTACACCAAACACAGCCAACACAACCACACCAAACACAGCCAACACAACCACACCAAACACAGCCAACACAACCACACCAAACACAGCCAACACAATTACACCAAACACAGCCAACACAATTACACCAAACACAGCCAACACAACTACACCAAACACAGCCAACACAATTACACCAAACACAGCCAACACAACCACACCAAACACAGCCAACACAACCACACCAAACACAGCCAACACAACTACACCAAACACAGCCAACACAATTACACCAAACACAGCCAACACAACTACACCAAACACAGCCAACACAACCACACCAAACACAGCCAACACAACCACACCAAACACAGCCAACACAACCACACCAAACACAGCCAACACAATTACACCAAACACAGCCAACACAACCACACCAAACACAGCCAACACAACCACACCAAACACAGCCAACACAACTACACCAAACACAGCCAACACAATTACACCAAACACAGCCAACACAACCACACCAAACACAGCCAACACAACCACACCAAACACAGCCAACACAATTACACCAAACACAGCCAACACAACCACACCAAACACAGCCAACACAACCACACCAAACACAGCCAACACAATTACACCAAACACAGCCAACACAACCACACCAAACACAGCCAACACAACCACACCAAACACAGCCAACACAACTACACCAAACACAGCCAACACAATTACACCAAACACAGCCAACACAACTACACCAAACACAGCCAACACAACTACACCAAACACAGCCAACACAATTACACCAAACACAGCCAACACAACCACACCAAACACAGCCAACACAACCACACCAAACACAGCCAACACAACTACACCAAACACAGCCAACACAATTACACCAAACACAGCCAACACAACTACACCGAACACAGCCAACACAACTACACCAAACACAGCCAACACAATTACACCAAACACAGCCAACACAACCACACCAAACACAGCCAACACAACCACACCAACACAGCCAGCACAACTACACCAAACACAGCCAACACAATTACACCAAACACAGCCAACACAACTACACCAAACACAGCCAACACAACCACACCAAACACAGCCAACACAACCACACCAAACACAGCCAACACAACCACACCAAACACAGCCAACACAATTACACCAAACACAGCCAACACAATTACACCAAACACAGCCAACACAATTACACCAAACACAGCCAACACAATTACACCAAACACAGCCAACACAATTACAACAAACACAGCCAACACAATTACACCAAACACAGCCAACACAATTACACCAAACACAGCCAACACAACTACACCAAACACAGCCAACACAATTACACCAAACACAGCCAACACAATTACACCAAACACAGCCAACACAACCACACCAAACACAGCCAACACAATTACACCAAACACAGCAAACACAATTACACCAAACACAGCCAACACAACAACCACACCGACTACAACCAACACAACAACCACACTGAACCGAACCAACGTAACGACACCGAACACAGCTAACGCAGTAACCACACCGATCGCAACCAACACAACAGCCACAACCAACACAACAGCCACCACACCGCCAACAGTGGAAACGACGACATGGCCGGCGACCGATTCAACACCACCGCCGACCTCGACGGCAGCGCCAGCAAGCACAGCATCGCCACTGGGGCCAGGTGAGAGCGTTCTGTCGGCATGCACGTGTAGTGTTGTAAAGGACGGACTTGTAAACTTCTTTATGGCATACACTGTTTATTGTCTTGACGATGCTAAATAAAATAAAAGTGCCACGACTTGCGCAGAGAACTTGGATTTAAGCGAGGGTGATTTGCGCAGCATCAACCTCACTCTCTCGACCAGTGGCAAGACGTCGTCAAGACGACTGGAGATGGTCCTGGTTGCAGTGGAAGGTCCAAAGACCCGTTTTGGTGGAATTTCCTCCACCAGGGGTTCCACACGCCCAGGCTCAGACTAGCCGAGTTTGCCGGGTTAGTTAACCGTCGCCCGGGGTTCGGTGTTGGCAGCTGCTGACTGTACCGACTCACCAGGGATGTTGAGCCTGGTGTGTTGTCTACGGTAGCAGCTAGAGGGCCGGGCCAGATGGAACAAGCCTGAGGCACAACTAGTTGTCTTAATACACAGTCCCTATCACACAAAGGGGTGTATGGTCCCCTCACCCGTTACCCTGAGGAGGTACAGACTCCGGACCTTGCAGGCTGTCTAATCTCCCTGCTCTCCCAGCATCCTCTGGCTGGACCGAGGGGCTCTCTCCCCGACCACTGGTTACTCTGAGCCCTAGCCCTGATAAGGGCTGGAGGGCTTGGTCCAGGGTCCTAGATGTCTTCGGTCGACTTGGGTCTTCGTGTAGCAGAACTGTCCAAGAGCTCTCAGCGCTCCGGCTTTTATACCTGTTCGTGGCCGGGTTGACCAATCCACGGCCACCTTGTGGGACCCTCCGATTGGTCCTTTCCAATCTGGCGTTTGGATCCTGACCGTTTGATTGAGCGCGAAAACCTTGTTTACGATCCGTTCTCTCACAGCTTGCGAACAGCGGGTAGTTATCACCACTACACATGTGTGACGGGCTCAATTCAGGCGCGCATCTTCTCCCGGGGGCAACACGTTTATTCAACACCAGTAGCTCAAACGTTAACAATGATAATGACCTGGGGTGGTGACCACCCCGGCTAACTATACACTGACTCTATCCTATAGCGATATCTTTTATGACGCTACATCACCCCCCCCCCCCCCCGCCCTTTGTAAAAATACAGCCGTCCTGGCTGCAGAGGTCGCAACCGGGTACCCGATACCCGTACCCTACCCGATACCCGGCTACCCGTACCCGGCCGGGTACGGGTACAGGTAGCTGTTTGCGACCCTGGTGCGGCCGGGTACGAGTACGGGTAAGAAATCAAAACCCGTTTGCGACCTCTGCCTGGCTGTCAACAGCCCATAACCAAATACTCTTTGGTTCTTTCGGTAAAGTCACGTATAAAGAGAAAATAATAAATTAAATTAAATACTAGCATACGACGTTTCGATTGCAGCACAAGCAATAATCATCAGGTATAAATGAAATAGAAACAAAAATCTAGTATACTTAGAAATGTAATGTAATACAACAGAGAGTCGGATAACACAACAGTCAACACCCTACCTGGTTGATTACGTTCTTCCTGAGAATGCTACATTTGAGAGAGAGATAAAACACAGAACCAGAGACATATAGACAGACATTTAAGTAGAGACAGATATCACAGAGATACATAGAGAGAGACACACATACATCGGCACACAGAGAAATAGTTTGCCCCGCAACAAAATGTAACAAGAATATTTAACCGGCGACAGAATCATAAATACCGTATAGACAGATTCCGAGGGGGGGACGGGGGGGAGAGAGAGAAGGAACAAAAATAACAAGAACAGAACAACAAACAAAACCACCGACGGTGCAGGAATGAGCAGCGTGGTTGGGGCGAGTCATTTAAATTGGGGAGTCTTAGAACGAGTCCGTGATGCCGGCCCTCCTGGGGAGGCAGGCATGGGCTCCCTGGAGGTCCCGGGGGAAGCCTGTCGATGGTCTGAAGGGCGCGGCCCAGAGGTCGCAACCGGGTACCCGATACCTGTACCCTACCCGATACCCGGCTACCCGTACCCGGCCGGGTAAGGGTACGGGTACCCGTTTGCGACCCTGGTGCGGCCGGGTACGGGTAGACCGTGAGTAACCGTTTGTCACTCATTTCCCAACGTCTTGTCTCTTCTCACAATTCAAGTTCCTAGAATCAACCCACCCGCGCCTGCAACATGGCTTCATCCCAGAGGTCGCAATCAGGTACCCGATAGCCGTACCCTACCCGTACCCGGTCGGGTACGGGTAGGGTACGGGTACGGCCGGGTACGGGTACCCGTTTGCGACCCTGGTGCGGCTGGGTACGGGTAAGGAATCAAAACCCGTTTGCGAGCTCTGGCGCGGACCCTCCCGAGGTCGCTCCACTCTCTGCGGTCCGAGCGGGATCTGTACCGCTGGCGACGTCCGAGGTGTTAGGCAGAATCACAGAACTCTCCTGAGGACCAACCCCCCCGGACACGTGCCCCAGCTCGCCGGGCACACCCGACACTCGACCCTTGTGTAATGGCGATGAAGGGATCTTGCACGGAGAAACAAAAGGCTTAAGGCACGAGGGGTGCACAAACCAACACTAGAAACCAAATCGAATTTTTACACATCGTGGCCTGAACCACCTCGACCGGCCCTCGCCAAGGTTTGTACAGTTTTGGGGAGGTACCCACGGGAACCTGAGGGCAGTGCAAGCAAGCCCTGTCACCCTGAGCCCACGTCTTGCCTGATAGTCGAAGCCGCCTTAGCCGCTCATTGGCAGACTGCCGTAAGGCCGAATTTTTTCTGGAAGCCTCCCGTGCCTCCGACACCCTCTGAAGGGTAAGACGCATGGGCTCAGGCATGTTAGCCTTAGGTTTACTCTGGCCCGTGTTTAGTTGGACCTCCCTCCCATACATTACAAAAAACGGCGAGTAGCCGCTGGAAGCATGGGGAGCCATCTTGTAGGCCGCGAGAACCCCGGGATTGAAGTTAAGGTTCTGTGCAGTTGCTCTACCATCCCGTCCGTCTGGAGATGATAAGGCGACGTCCGAACCTTTTTCATGCCCAATGAGTCACACACTTCCCTTAACAATTTAGAGGGAAAAATGTTTCCCCTGCTCACTGAGAAGGGATCCCCTTGTCCAACACGTAGCCGTGGAGGAACGCCTCCGTGATAGCCGCAGCTGACTAGTTGGGAAGTGGCCAGGCCATCGGCCAGCAGGAAAATATTCTACGCCTACCAATAAATATCAATTTCCCCGCGGCGGAGCCCAAGAACGTTTACCGTGATGAGCTCATTTTTGCGGGATACACGAATGGATTGCAAGGGCGGACAACACAATTTAGGCAGGGATTTGCGATGAGCGCATTGCACACACCCTTTCAGCACATCACTCACATCTCTAGACATTCCGGGCCAGAAAAAGTTGAGTTTGAGGTTTGCGAGCCTTTTGTGCACTCCAAGGTGCATCAGCTTTTCATTCCACCGCCCAGATGACCTTACTCCTGAGGACAGTGGGCACCACGATGCTATAGCAGTGCAACCCGTCGACCCATGGCATCAAAAGCCCCCCTTGGATCTTGGTATCAAGAGGAGGTCGTGAGTCGCGCTGCACAGGCATCTGCCGTGTGCTGAGCTGCAAGTCGTCAACAATGAAGAAAGGTCCTCTGACGACAACTTGGAACGTGGTCTTCGACGCGTGGACATTTTAGCTAACCTAGCTCTATGAAAAAAAAAATCTATACCCCACTTCTGTCACCAAATGTACCGGGTTCAATTCAGGCGCGCATCTACTCTCGGGGGCAACATGTTAATTCAACACCAGTAGCTCAAACGTTAACAATAATAATGACCGAGGTCGGTGACCACCCCGGTTAACTTTACTCACGCTCTCTACTGATAACTACGATCGGACCAGACAGCCACGTGCTGCCTGGCCGACGTGCTTGACGACCAGAGGCGAGGACCCAGGCTTGAAGACCCGACAATTCACAGCGACGAACAACCCCGATCCCTTCCCGGACTTCCTTTATATCCACCCCCAGCGTGGCCCGGCTCCCCCCTTGGCCCCCCCTTCCAGACCCCTCTCGGAGTTTTTGGGCCCATATCACCTGCTCTCCCTCGAGCACTCCCATGGCATACTCCCCCTAGTGTTAGAAAGAGGCTCTGCACATAGAGTACCACCCTTAACCTAGTACTGACTCTATCCCATAGCGATATTTTTTATTATGCTACACATGCACAGTGGCTCGTGTGCATCACGTGATTACGACGAGGCCTCACCACGTGACCACAATGAGGCTTCACCACGTGACCACAATGAGGCCTCACCACGTGACCACGATGAGGCCTCCGAGTTATAAAACCACTCCCATTCCACGAAATTACATTGCGCCCATCACCAAAAAAGGGGGTGTCTGCGGTGCCAAAAAACTTGGTGTCATCCCCCCTCCCCCCTCCCTGGAAGGTCGGAGCGACTTCTCAAATGTCAGCGGCACCGTCGTGTCAGCCGAGTACGTGCCGGTCGAAAGCGCCGTGAGCCACGTGTTCGCGATCCACACCACGGAGCCACACGTCATCAGGGTCAAGTTCGAGTGGTTCAGGTATTAAGTCGACTCGGCGGGGGTGGAGGGGGTGGCGGTGGTGGCGGTGCTGGCGGTGGCGTTGGTGGTGGGGGCAGAGGAGGTGGTGGTGGTGATGGTAGTGGCGGCAGTTGTGGTGGTGGTGGTGATGGTGGTGGCGGTCGTGGTGGCGTTGGTGGTGGGGGCGGAGGAGGTGTTGGTGGTGGTGGCGGTGGTGGTGATGGTGGTGACGGCAGTTATGGCGGTGGTGGCGGTGGTGATGGCATTTTCTCACAGCGCCGGCAACGGGGCGATCACAACAAGTAGATGAACGTTCAGGGAGTAAACGCAGCCACCCCCCCCCCCGCTTTATCGTTTCCCCTCACCCTCCGCTCCGACTCCCCCCGGACACCCCTCAGGGATCGAACTCGGGTCGCCAGGTTGAGTAGCGCAGTACGGCGCTGCCATGACGGCTACACTGCAGCTATCTTGTGACTTGCAGTGACCGTACGATCTCTCCTCCTCCTCCAAATTCCCTCCGACAGCCTCATGAACCACTCGTCGTGCGTGAACGAGAGCCTGACGGTGCTGGACGGTGACCCCGGCAGCGGCAGCGGTGACCCGGAGTCCCTGGCCGTCCTGTGCGGCACGGGGCGCGGCTCTGTGCCGCCCCACAGCCTCAAGTCGACGGGGCAAAGCCTCAGCCTGGTGCTCAACTCCACGGGGCCCCTGGAGGGTAACTTAGTGGTGGTGGTGGTGGTGGTGGTGATGGTGGTGGCGGTGATGGTGGTGATGGTGGTGGTGGGAGTGATGGTGGTGGTGGTGGTGGTGATGGTGGTGGTGGGAGTGATGGTGGTGGTGATGGTGGTGGTGATGGTGGTGGTGGCAGTGATGGTGGCGGTGGTGATGGTGGTGGTGGTGATGGCGGTGGTGGTGATGGTGGTGGTGGCAGTGATGGTGGCGGTGGTGATGGTGGTGGTGGTGATGGCGGTGGTGGTGATGGTGGTGGTGGCAGTGATGGTGGCGGTGGTGATGGTGGTGGTGGCAGTGATGGTGGCGGTGGTGATGATGGTGGTGGCAGAGATGGCGGTGGTGGTGATGGTGGTGGTGGCAGTGATGGCGGTGATGGTGGTGGTGGCAATGATGGTGGCGGTGGTGGTGGTAGTGATGGTGATGGCGGTGGTGGTGATGGTGGCGGTGGTAGCGGTGATGGCGGTGGTGATGGTGGTGGTGGCGTCGGTAGCGATGGTGGCAGTGACGATGGTGGTGATGGTGGTGGTGGCAGTGATGGTGGCGGTGGTGATGATGGTGGTGGCAGTGATGGCGGTGGTGGTGATGGTGGTGGCAGTGATGGTGGCGGTGGTGGTGGTAGTGATGATGATGGCGGTGGTGGTGATGGTGGCGGTGGTAGCGGTGGTGGTGATGGTGATGGTGGTGGCGGCGTCGGTGGCGATGGTGGCAGTGACGGTGGTGGTGGTGGCAGTGGTGGCAGTGACGGTGGTGGTGATGGTGGTGGTTGTGGCGGAGTTGGCGGTGGTGGTGATGGTGGCGGTGGTGGCAGTGATGGTGGTGATGATGGTTCTAGATTTGAAGCTTTCGTGACTGCAAGGATTCATATTCTTAGGTCTTTTTCGGTAAAGTCACGTAGGAAAAAAATTTAAAATAATAAAAGTAAAATAAAAAATAAAATAAAAATCACGACGTTTCGTAGGCAACACAAGCTTCCGTCTTCAGGTGGAACCGTCACAGCACGAAAGCTGTATCAAGTGACTTTACCGAAAAAACCTAAGAATATGGTGATGATGGTGTTGGTGGTGTTGGTGGTGGTGTAAGGCCGCATTAAGGTTCTTTGTAGGCCCTAGACACTTCTCAATGCCCTAATACGAGTGGCATTGTCTTTGTACTGTTCATCTTTTGGCGTCAGTCTTTGCTCCGTTACTGGTAGTGGTGAGACTCGGCCATAAAGAAGGCTGCTGCTGTCTCTGGTGTAGGACAATCAGTTTAACAAACAATGACATGTGAAATTATTATCATCAGAACATGTGTTGTTTGCATTTTCACTACAAGTATGTGGTTAATGTCGTAACTTGGTTCCTTGCAAAAGGTATCATCTATTTGGTGTTTAGACATTTAAAAAAATCTCCTGTTTAAATACCGCTAGAAAGGGTAAAACTTATTCTTATGTTTTTATCTATGGGGACTCCTCTGCTTACAAAAGAGTTAAGTTCCAGAGGTTTGTTCGTAAGTCCAAATTTTCTCCTGTCGATTCCAAACACTAAATGCCGGGAAAGGCTTCAAAAGTTGAGTAATCTTATGTAGACGTAGATGCCATTGGTATCATCATGTTCTGCTGATGTAGATGCCACTGGTTCTTCACGTTCTGTAGATGTAGATGCCACTGGTTCTTCACATTCTGCTGATATAGATGCCACTGGTTTTTCACGTTCTGCTGATGTAGATGCCACTGGTTCTTCACGTTCTACAGATGTAGATGCCACTGGTTTTTCACGTTCTGCAGATGTAGATACCACTGGTTCTTCAGGTTCTGCTGATGTAGATGCCACTGGTTCTTCACGTTCTGTAGATGTAGATGCCATTGGTTCTTCACGTTCCTGTAAACGTAGATGCCACTGGTTCTTCACATTCTGTAGATGTAGATGCCACTGGTTCTTCACGTTCTGCAGATGTAGATGCCACTGGTTCTTCACGTTCTGCAGATGAAGATGCCACTGGTTCTTCATGTTCTGTAGATGTAGATGCCACTGGTTCTTCACGTTCTGCAGATGTAGATGCCACTGGTTCTTCACGTTCTGTAGATGTAGATGCCACTGGTTCTTCACGTTCTGTAGATGTAGATGCCATTGGTTCTTCACGTTCTGTAGATGTAGATGCCACTGGTTCTTCACGTTCTATAGATGTAGATGCCACTGGTGTCATCATGTTCTGTAGATGTGAATGCCACTGGTTCTTCACGTTCTGTAGATGTAGATGCCACTGGTTCTTCGCGTTTTGCAGATGAAGATGCCACTGGTTCTTCATGTTCTGTAGATGTAGATGCCACTGGTTCTTCACGTTCTGTAGATGTAGATGCCACTGGTTCTTCACGTTCTGTAGATGTAGATGCCACTGGTTCTTCACGTTCTACAGATGTAGATGCCACTGGTTCTTCACGTTCTGTAGATGTAGATGCCACTGGTTCTTCACGTTCTGTAGATCTAGATGCCACTGGTTCTTCACGTTCTGTAGACGTAGATGCCACTGGTTCTTCACGTTCTGTAGATGTAGATGCCACTGGTTCTTCACGTTCTGCTGATGTAGATGCCACTGGTTCTTCACGTTCTGTAGATGCCACTGGTTCTTCATGTTCTGTACATGTAGATGCCACTGGTTCTTCACGTTCTGCAGATGAAGATGCCACTGGTTCTTCATGTTCTGCAGATGTAGATGCCACTGGTTCTTCACGTTCTACAGATGTTGATGCCACTAGTGTCATCAACTTCTGCAGATGTGAATGCCACTGCTTCATCACGTTCTGCAGATGTAGATGCCACTGGTTCTTCACGTTCTGTAGATGTGAATGCCACTGGTTCTTCACGTTCTGCAGATGTAGATGCCACTGGTTCATCACGTTCTGCAGATGTAGATGCCACTGGTTCTTCACGTTCTGCAGATGTAGATGCCACTGGTTCTTCACGTTCTGCAGATGAAGATGCCACTGGTTCTTCATGTTCTGTAGATGTAGATGCCACTGGTTCTTCACGTTCTGCAGATGAAGATGCCACTGGTTCTTCATGTTCTGTAGATGTAGATGCCACTGGTTCTTCATGTTCTGTAGATGTAGATGCCACTGGTTCTTCACGTTCTGTAGATGTAGATGCCATTGGTTCTTCACGTTCTTGTAAACGTAGATGCCACTGGTTCTTCACATTCTGCTGATATAGATGCCACTGGTTCTTCACGTTCTGTAGATGTAGATGCCACTGGTTCTTCACGTTCTGCAGATGTAGATGCCACTGGTTCTTCACGTTTTGCAGATGAAGATGCCACTGGTTCTTCATGTTCTGTAGATGTAGATGCCACTGGTTCTTCACGTTCTGTAGATGTAGATGCCACTGGTTCTTCACGTTCTGTAGATGTAGATGCCACTGGTTCTTCACGTTCTATAGATGTAGATGCCACTGGGTCTTCACGTTCTGTAGATGTAGATGCCACTGGTTCTTCACGTTCTGCAGATGAAGATGCCACTGGTTCTTCATGTTCTGTAGATGTAGATGCCACTGGTTCTTCATGTTCTGTAGATGTAGATGCCACTGGTTCTTCACGTTCTGCAGATGAAGATGCCACTGGTTCTTCATGTTCTGTAGATGTAGATGCCACTGGTTCTTCACGTTCTGTAGATGTAGATGCCACTGGTTCTTCACGTTCAGCTGATGTAGATGCCACTGGTTCTTCACGTTCTGCAGATGAAGATGCCACTGGTTCTTCACGTTCTGTAGATGTAGATGCCACTGGTTCTTCACGTTTTGTAGATGTAGATGCCACTGGTTCTTCACGTTTTGTAGATGTAGATGCCACTGGTTCTTCATGTTCTGTAGATGTAGATGCCACTGGTTCTTCACGTTCTACAGATGTTGATGCCACTGGTTCTTCAAGTTCTGCAGATGTGAATGCCACTGCTTCATCACGTTCTGCAGATGAAGATGCCACTGGTTCTTCACGTTCTGCAGATGTAGATGCCACTGGTTCTTCACGTTCTGTAGATGCCACTGGTTCTTCACGTACTGCAGATGTAGATGCCATTGGTTCTTCACGTTCTTGTAAACGTAGATGCCACTGGTTCTTCACATTCTGCTGATATAGATGCCACTGGTTCTTCACGTTCTGTAGATGTAGATGCCACTGGTTCTTCACGTTCTGCAGATGTAGATGCCACTGGTTCTTCACGTTCTGCAGATGAAGATGCCACTGGTTCTTCATGTTCTGTAGATGTAGATGCCACTGGTTCTTCACGTTCTGTAGATGTAGATGCCACTGGTTCTTCACGTTCTGCAGATGTAGATGCCACTGGTTCTTCACGTTCTGTAGATGCCACTGGTTGTTCACGTTCTGTAGATGTAGATGCCACTGGTTCTTCACGTTCTGCAGATGAAGATTCCACTGGTTCTTCACGTTCTGTAGATGTAGATGCCACTGGTTCTTCACGTTCTGTAGATGTAGATGCCACTGGTTCTTCACGTTCTGTAGATGTAGATGCCACTGGTTCTTCACGTTCTGTAGATGTAGATGCCACTGGTTCTTCACGTTCTGTAGATGTAGATGCCACTGGGTCTTCACGTTCTGTAGATGTAGATGCCACTGGTTCTTCACGTTCTGCAGATGAAGATGCCACTGGTTCTTCATGTTCTGTAGATGTAGATGCCACTGGTTCTTCATGTTCTGTAGATGTAGATGCCACTGGTTCTTCATGTTCTGTAGATGTAGATGCCACTGGTTCTTCACGTTCTGCAGATGAAGATGCCACTGGTTCTTCATGTTCTGTAGATGTAGATGCCACTGGTTCTTCACGTTCTGTAGATGTAGATGCCACTGGTTCTTCACGTTCAGCTGATGTAGATGCCACTGGTTCTTCACGTTCTGTAGATGTAGATGCCATTGCTTCATCACGTTCTGCAGATGTAGATGCCACTGGTTCTTCACGTTCTGTAGATGTAGATGCCACTGGTTCTTCACGTTCTGTAGATGTAGATGCCACTGCTTCATCACGTTCTGCAGATGTAGATGCCACTGGTTCTTCACGTTCTGTAGATGTAGATGCCACTGCTTCATCACGTTCTGCAGATGTAGATGCCACTGGTTCTTCACGTTCTGTAGATGTAGATGCCACTGGTTCTTCACGTTTTGTAGATGTAGATGCCACTGCTTCATCACGTTCTGCAGATGTAGATGCCACTGGTTCTTCACGTTCTGTAGATGTAGATGCCACTGGTTCTTCACGTTTTGTAGATGTAGATGCCACTGGTTCTTCACGTTTTGTAGATGTAGATGCCACTGGTTCTTCATGTTCTGTAGATGTAGATGCCACTGGTTCTTCACGTTCTGCAGATGTAGATGCCACTGGTTCTTCACGTTCTGTAGATGTAGATGCCACTGGTTCTTCACGTTCTGTAGATGTAGATGCCACTGCTTCATCACGTTCTGCAGATGTAGATGCCACTGGTTATTCACGTTCTGTAGATGTAGATGCCACTGGTTCTTCACGTTCTGTAGATGCCACTGGTTCTTCACGTTCTGTAGATGTAGATGCCACTGGTTCTTCACGTTCTGTAGATGTAGATGCCACTGGTTCTTCACGTTCTGTAGATGTAGATGCCACTGGTTCTTCACATTCTACAGATGTAGATGACATTGGTTCTTCACGTTCTGTAGATGTAGATGCCACTGGTTCTTCACGTTCTGTAGATGTAGATGCCACTGGTTCTTCACGTTCTGTAGATGTAGATGCCACTGGTCTTCCACGTTCTGTAGATGGCGATGCCACTGCTTCATCACGTTCTGTAGATGTAGATGCCACTGGTTCTTCACGTTCTGCAGATGTAGATGCCACTGGTTCTTCATGTTCTGTAGATGTAGATGTCACTGGTCTTCACGTTCTGTAGATGTAGATGCCACTGGTTCTTCACGTTCTGCAGATGATAGATGCCACTGGTTCTTCACGTTCTGTAGATGTAGATGCCACTGGTTCTTCACGTTCTGTAGATGTAGATGCCACTGGTTCTTCACGTTCTATAGATGTAGATGCCACTGTGTCATCATGTTCTGTAGATATGAATGCCACTGGTTCTTCACGTTCTGTAGATGTAGATGCCATTGGTTCTTCACGTTCTATAGATGTAGATGCCACTGGTGTCATCATGTTCTGTAGATATGAATGCCACTGGTTCTTCACGTTCTGTAGATGTAGATGCCACTGGTTCTTCACGTTCTGCAGATGTAGATGCCACTGGTTCTTCACGTTCTGCAGATGAAGATTCCACTGGTTCTTCATGTTCTGTAGATGTAGATGCCACTGGTTCTTCACGTTCTGTAGATGTAGATGCCACTGGTTCTTCACGTTCTGTAGATGTAGATGCCACTGGTTCTTCACGTTCTGTAGATGTAGATGCCACTGGTTCTTCACGTTCTGCAGATGAAGATGCCACTGGTTCTTCATGTTCTGTAGATGTAGATGCCACTGGTTCTTCACGTTCTGCAGATGTAGATGCCACTGGTTCTTCACGTTCAGCTGATGTAGATGCCACTGGTTCTTCACGTTCTGTAGATGTAGATGCCATTGCTTCATCACGTTCTGCAGATGTAGATGCCACTGGTTCTTCACGTTCTGTAGATGTAGATGCCACTGGTTCTTCACGTTCTGTAGATGTAGATGCCACTGCTTCATCACGTTCTGCAGATGTAGATGCCACTGGTTCTTCACGTTCTGTAGATGTAGATGCCACTGCTTCATCACGTTCTGCAGATGTAGATGCCACTGGTTCTTCACGTTCTGTAGATGTAGATGCCACTGGTTCTTCACGTTTTGTAGATGTAGATGCCACTGCTTCATCACGTTCTGCAGATGTAGATGCCACTGGTTCTTCACGTTCTGTAGATGTAGATGCCACTGGTTCTTCACGTTTTGTAGATGTAGATGCCACTGGTTCTTCACGTTTTGTAGATGTAGATGCCACTGGTTCTTCATGTTCTGTAGATGTAGATGCCACTGGTTCTTCACGTTCTGCAGATGTAGATGCCACTGGTTCTTCACGTTCTGTAGATGTAGATGCCACTGGTTCTTCACGTTCTGTAGATGTAGATGCCACTGCTTCATCACGTTCTGCAGATGTAGATGCCACTGGTTATTCACGTTCTGTAGATGTAGATGCCACTGGTTCTTCACGTTCTGTAGATGCCACTGGTTCTTCACGTTCTGTAGATGTAGATGCCACTGGTTCTTCACGTTCTGTAGATGTAGATGCCACTGGTTCTTCACGTTCTGTAGATGTAGATGCCACTGGTTCTTCACATTCTACAGATGTAGATGACATTGGTTCTTCACGTTCTGTAGATGTAGATGCCACTGGTTCTTCACGTTCTGTAGATGTAGATGCCACTGGTTCTTCACGTTCTGTAGATGTAGATGCCACTGGTTCTTCACGTTCTGTAGATGTAGATGCCACTGGTTCTTCACGTTCTGCAGATGTAGATGCCACTGGTTCTTCATGTTCTGTAGATGTAGATGTCACTGGTTCTTCACGTTCTGTAGATGTAGATGCCACTGGTTCTTCACGTTCTGCAGATGTAGATGCCACTGGTTCTTCACGTTCTGTAGATGTAGATGCCACTGGTTCTTCACGTTCTGTAGATGTAGATGCCACTGGTTCTTCACGTTCTATAGATGTAGATGCCACTGGTGTCATCATGTTCTGTAGATATGAATGCCACTGGTTCTTCACGTTCTGTAGATGTAGATGCCATTGGTTCTTCACGTTCTATAGATGTAGATGCCACTGGTGTCATCATGTTCTGTAGATATGAATGCCACTGGTTCTTCACGTTCTGTAGATGTAGATGCCACTGGTTCTTCACGTTCTGCAGATGTAGATGCCACTGGTTCTTCACGTTCTGCAGATGAAGATTCCACTGGTTCTTCATGTTCTGTAGATGTAGATGCCACTGGTTCTTCACGTTCTGTAGATGTAGATGCCACTGGTTCTTCACGTTCTGTAGATGTAGATGCCACTGGTTCTTCACGTTCTGTAGATGTAGATGCCACTGGTTCTTCACGTTCTGTAGATGTAGATGCCACTGGGTCTTCACGTTCTGTAGATGTAGATGCCACTGGTTCTTCACGTTCTGCAGATGAAGATGCCACTGGTTCTTCATGTTCTGTAGATGTAGATGCCACTGGTTCTTCATGTTCTGTAGATGTAGATGCCACTGGTTCTTCATGTTCTGCAGATGAAGATGCCACTGGTTCTTCATGTTCTGTAGATGTAGATGCCACTGGTTCTTCACGTTCTGTAGATGTAGATGCCACTGGTTCTTCACGTTCAGCTGATGTAGATGCCACTGGTTCTTCACGTTCTGTAGATGTAGATGCCATTGCTTCATCACGTTCTGCAGATGTAGATGCCACTGGTTCTTCACGTTCTGTAGATGTAGATGCCACTGGTTCTTCACGTTCTGTAGATGTAGATGCCACTGCTTCATCACGTTCTGCAGATGTAGATGCCACTGGTTCTTCACGTTCTGTAGATGTAGATGCCACTGCTTCATCACGTTCTGCAGATGTAGATGCCACTGGTTCTTCACGTTCTGTAGATGTAGATGCCACTGGTTCTTCACGTTTTGTAGATGTAGATGCCACTGCTTCATCACGTTCTGCAGATGTAGATGCCACTGGTTCTTCACGTTCTGTAGATGTAGATGCCACTGGTTCTTCACGTTTTGTAGATGTAGATGCCACTGGTTCTTCACGTTTTGTAGATGTAGATGCCACTGGTTCTTCATGTTCTGTAGATGTAGATGCCACTGGTTCTTCACGTTCTGCAGATGTAGATGCCACTGGTTCTTCACGTTCTGTAGATGTAGATGCCACTGGTTCTTCACGTTCTGTAGATGTAGATGCCACTGCTTCATCACGTTCTGCAGATGTAGATGCCACTGGTTCTTCACGTTCTGTAGATGTAGATGCCACTGGTTCTTCACGTTTTGTAGATGTAGATGCCACTGGTTCTTCACGTTTTGTAGATGTAGATGCCACTGGTTCTTCATGTTCTGTAGATGTAGATGCCACTGCTTCATCACGTTCTGCAGATGTAGATGCCACTGGTTCTTCACGTTCTGTAGATGTAGATGCCACTGGTTCTTCACGTTCTGTAGATGCCACTGGTTCTTCACGTTCTGTAGATGTAGATGCCACTGGTTCTTCACGTTCTGTAGATGTAGATGCCACTGGTTCTTCACGTTCTGTAGATGTAGATGCCACTGGTTCTTCACATTCTGCAGATGTAGATGACATTGGTTCTTCACGTTCTGTAGATGTAGATGCCACTGGTTCTTCACGTTCTGTAGATGTAGATGCCACTGGTTCTTCACGTTCTGTAGATGTAGATGCCACTGGTTCTTCACGTTCTGTAGATGTAGATGCCACTGGTTCTTCACGTTCTGCAGATGTAGATGCCACTGGTTCTTCATGTTCTGTAGATGTAGATGTCACTGGTTCTTCACGTTCTGTAGATGTAGATGCCACTGGTTCTTCACGTTCTGCAGATGTAGATGCCACTGGTTCTTCACGTTCTGTAGATGTAGATGCCACTGGTTCTTCACGTTCTGTAGATGTAGATGCCACTGGTTCTTCACGTTCTATAGATGTAGATGCCACTGGTGTCATCATGTTCTGTAGATATGAATGCCACTGGTTCTTCACGTTCTGTAGATGTAGATGCCATTGGTTCTTCACGTTCTATAGATGTAGATGCCACTGGTGTCATCATGTTCTGTAGATATGAATGCCACTGGTTCTTCACGTTCTGTAGATGTGAATGCCACTGGTTCTTCACGTTCTGTAGATGAAGATGCCACTGGTTCTTCACGTTCTGTAGATGTTGATGCCACTGGTTCATCACGTTCTGTAGATGTAGATGCCACTGGTTCTTCACGTTCTGTAGATGTAGATGCCACCACCGCCATCAATTGCGCTGTAGTTAAACTTACGACTCTCGGTCCAAACAGGCAACTTGACATACGGACCAGGGTCTGTTCGTATCTCTGAAAGTTCTTAAGTCGATTATTCGTAAGCAGAGGGCGTCTCTGCATTTACGAATTTGAACTAAAATTGCATCTTAACGCCCTGCGTTTGCCTCTCTCCCCGCATTCTCTCCAGGACGGGGATTCAGGATCAGCTACGTGTACCTTGGTAGAACTCAAACCTCAAAAGGTTAGACGCCGATTTTATTATTGCTATTATTAAATCTTAATTTTGGAGCTTTCGTGACTGCAGGAATTATTCTTTGGTTTTTTCGGTAAAGTCACGTCTAAAGATAAAATAATAAATTAAATACTAGCATACGACGTTTCGATTGCAACACAAGCAATCATCATCAGGTATAATGAAATAGCGACATAGAATATAACCAGAAAACTATAGACAGACATATAAGCAGACAGACATCACCAAGATACATAGAGAGAGAGTAACACAGGTACAGAGAGGGGTGATCGTCTCTGTGGGGTGGCCTTAAATAGACAGAGGGGGGCAGAGGCAGAGAGAGGGAGGGGGTAGGGAAAACATTTACATGTCAATGATTAATTTATTTAATGGAATTAACGATGATGGTTATATTGGTAATCGTGAAATACGTGACAGTATTGTCTAAAAAATTTTTTATTAACACTTTCTCTTACTATACATATGTTTAAGCGACAGGATATTTACATACTCTTAGTTTGTTCGGTAAAGTCACGTAGGTAAAAAATGAAATTAAAATTAATAAAAATAATAACAAAATCACGACGTTTCGGAGGCAACACAAGTCTCCGTCATCAGGTTTAATTATTTTATTTTTTATAAATTTTAATTTCATTTTTTACCTACGTGACTTTACCGAAAAAACTAAGAGTATGAATCCTTGCAGTCACGAAAGCTTCAAATCTCGAAAGGATATTTACGTTTTAACACGTAGTAGTAAGAGGCTTTGGCGACGAATATCATCCACAGCCAACTCAGCAAGGTTTTGTAACGTAAACAAAACGTGACAATTCGTTACTCATCTTCTTGGTTCTTTCGGTAAAGTCGTCACGTAGAAGGGAAATAATAAAATAGTAAAAATAAAACATTGTAAAATAATTCTCACGACGTTTCGGCCACAACGCAAGCAGCCGTCCTCAGGTGAAGAACAGGTCTGTCGGAAAGACAGCGTCTGAATGATTATTTCCCTTCTACGTGACTTTACCGAAAAAACCAATAAGATGAATCCCTGCAGTCACGAAAGCTTTAAATCTAAATTAGTTACTTAGTTCAGCACTAACCGGTGTGTGTGTTGGAGAGTAAACCCACTACAACATTCTTCTTTGGTTCTTTCGGTAAAGTCACGTCTAAAGATAAAATAATAAATTAAATAATAGCATACGACGTTTCGATTGCAACACAAGTAATCATCATCAGGTAGAGTGAAATAGCGACATAGAATCTAACCAGAAAAAAACTATAGACAGACATATAAGCAGACAGATATCACCAAGATACATTTCATTATAGCTGATGATGATTGCTTGTGTTGCAATCGAAACGTCGTATGCTATTATTTAATTTATTTTATTATTTTATCTTTAGACGTGACTTTACCGAAAGAACCAAAGAATAATTCCTGCAGTCACGAAAGCTCCAAAATTAAGATTCCACTACAACATTTACAATTCTATTTACCGTGACGTTCAGCCAGTAACAACAACAACCAGGCTGTCGCCTAATGATGTTGGTTGTTGTTGTTGCAATTACTAGCGAAACATTACCAGGGTTACTCGGATTGTAAATGTTGTAGTGGGTTTACCCTTCAACACACACACACACTCATAATCAACGTTATTGGGTTTAGATCGCGTTATTTATAAATGTGTCGTAACCCTCCACCACCCGACACGGCCAAACAGTAAAAAAGTGTCACGTTGACAAAAGAAAAAATAGTTCACTGCTTTAGCCCCCACACCGGTGTGTTGAAGCGTGAAGCCACAACATTTACAATTTTTGAGTTGTACGACGTTTCGCTGGTAATTGCATCCAGCATCATCGGGCAATTCGCCATTCTGTGAACTATTTGTCTTTTGTCAACGTGACACTTTTTAAATCCTTTATATTAAGTTCGCTTGCTTGCTTGCTTAGGACCGTGCAAATCTTTCGGTCGTTTTTAAACCCACTTCCCGTGATCCAATCGAGCTGACATTTTGCACACAGACTCGTTGTGCGTGACAATTAATTTTCGTGAAATTTTTTTTCCAAAATTTTACACTTTTTAGGACAAAAATATTATATTTAATTACCAATTGCTTAATACTGGCAGACAATCATCTGACCCATAGGTGGCAGCCATCTCAAACCAGAGGACGAGAGGACTCTAGCCGCCACGCATATAAAGGATTTATAGTGAAAAACTTTGTTTTTACGAGTTATACTTTTTTACTGATTGGCCGTGTCGGGTGGTGGAGGGTTACGACACATTTATAAATAACGCCATCTAACACCCAAAAACGTTGATTATGAATAATTTTGGTCGCGAAAGCCTCACACGTGTTCAACTGACACACACATCGGTTAGTGCTGAACTAAGTAACTTATTGGCCACGTTCTGTTCACGTGAATAAACCTTACTGATTGCGCTGTGTCGGGTGGAAGCTGGGTTTAACAACGCATTTATATTTACACGATCTGACACAAAATACCTCCATTAAGGATTTGTTTTTACTTTTCTTGAGTTCAGTAGAGGATGCACTTACCACATCGCATATCCAAAGCTCTCTCTGAGTGCTGACGTATCAGTGAATCTATGAAATGCTCACACGAGTGAACATCGTGTGCACACAGTTTACTGGACAACAATAGAAACCATCGTGAACACATTGTCCCATAGACTCACATAGAGACCCATAGACTCACACACAGACCCATAGACTCACACAGAGACCCATAGACTCACACAGAGACCCATAGACTCACACATAGACCCATAGACTCACACAGAGACCCATAGACTCACACAGAGACCCATAGACTCACACAGAGACCCATAGACTCACACAGAGACCCATAGACTCACACAGAGACCCAAAGACTCATACAGCGACCTAAAGATTCATTCAGAGACCCAGATATTAAAAACCCATAGACTCACGCAAATAACCCATAGACTCACACATAGATCCACAGACTCACACAGAGACCCATAGACTCACACAGAGATCCACAGACTCACACAACGACCAAATACCCACATAGAGACCCATTGCCTCACAAAGGGACCTATAGACTCACACATAGACCCACAGACTCACACATAGATCCACAGACTCACACAGAGACGAATTGCCTCACAAAGGGACCTATAGACACACACAGAGACCCATAGTCTCACACAGAGACCCATAGACTCACTCAGAGACTCATAAACTCACACAGAGACCCATAGACTCACACATAGACCCATAAACTCACACAGAGACCCATAGACTCACACAGAGACCCATAGACTCACACAGAGACCCATAGACTCACACATAGACCCACAGACTCACACAGAGACCCATAGACTCACGCATAGACCCATAGACTCACACAGAGATCCATAGACTCACACAGAGACCCACAGACTCACACAGAGACCCATAGACTCACACATAGACCCATAGACTCACACATAGACCCACAGACTCACACAGAGACCCATAGACTCACACAGAGACCCATAGAATCACACAGAGACCCATAGACTCACACAGAGACCCACAGACTCACACAGAGACCCACAGACTCACACAGAGACCCATAGACTCACACAGAGACCCACAGACTCACACAGAGACTCATAGACTCACACAGAGATCCATAGTTTGTTATCCTTCCCGCTACACCTCTGATTAGCGCGGTTGGCTGGGTATGGTGCAATTGAAAAAGTTAAATGTACACACATACTACACAATACACAACAACCGCCGCCATTTGCCGCTAAGTGGCGTTGACATCACCACAGCGCCTGTGCCAGGCTAGGTGCACGTTAAGGCCATGTGAGGTGTCAAACGCCTGCTGGCAGGAGGTCACAGGACAGACCCAGCAGGTGCCATGGGTTGACTGCTGTGCCAGGCTAGGTGCATGGGTTGACTGCTGTGCCAGGCTAGGTGCATGGGTCGACTGCTGTGCCAGGCTAGGTGCAGGAAGAGGTCACGAGACAGACCCAGCAGGTGTAATGGGTTTACTGCTGTGCCAGGCTAGGTGCAGGAGGAGGTCACGAGACAGACCCAGCAGGTGTCATGGGTTGACTGCTGTGCCAGGCTAGGTGCAGGAGGAGGTCACGAGACAGACCCAGCAGGTGTCATGGGTTGACTGCTGTGCCAGGCTAGGTGCAGGAGGAGGTCACGAGACAGACCCAGCAGGTGTAATGGGTTTACTGCTGTGCTAGACTAGATGGAGGAAGAGGTCACAGGACAGACCCAGCAGGTGCCATGCGTTGACTGCTGTGCCAGGCTAGGTGCAGGAGGTCATGGGACAGATCCAGCAGGTGCCATGGGTCGGCTCACCGAGATGACCGTTTGATGCACCACTTGTACCCCCTGCTGTGTCAACACAAAACACACAAAGATAAAGATCCCCCATGTAGACTCGAGCAGACCGTTGGGGAAAGTGCTATTAGCGAGTAGCACCTATGAAGGTGGGTGGCCAGCTCCACGACCAGTCGCATTTGATGTTTACACACCGCACCAGGTACTCATTTGAGGCTGAGTCGACCTATGGGAGGCCCATGACCAATTCAGATAATCGTCACCAGTGTCGGCCTTGAGCGGTAATCGAACTTATCCACCCGGGGCTCCGCTCGTTGTTGTGAGAGTCGCTCCTCCGCCCTCCGTTGTTGTTGGAGGGCGATTGCCTCCAACTGCCCAGTAGCGTCCTTCACGAGCCTCCTCCACAGAGGCCGATCTTGACACTGCTGGTACCAGTCATCGGCAAGTCCACTCAGCTCCACGTCCTCCTGTACCACATCATTCCATCTCTTCTCTAGCCTGTGCCGCGCCCGTTTAGCCCCCTCTATCCGGCTGGACGAACGCTGTTTAGGCATGCGGTGGCTGGGCATGCAGGCTACATGACCCAGACAATGCAGCCTTGCCTGCCGGAGGAGCTCACCGATGGGAATTTGTCCAGATCTTTCAAGGATTTGTGAGCTCCTCACACAATACAGCCTGGTTAAACCCAGGATGGATCGTAGGCAGGCCAGCATAAATATTTCTAACCAGAGATGTTCCATTAGGAGGGTCTACGTTTTGCAAGCGTAGAGAAGGTAGAAAATGACTGTGGTCGAGAAGACCTGAAGCTTCGTGCGGAGCGACAGATCAGGCAGCTTCCACACAGCGTTACACATCCGATGAAAAGATATTGCCGCTCAACTGATTCGGAGTGAGACCTCTGCTGTCAAACCGGAGTTGGTTATGAGCACACTGCCCAGGTATGGGAAACTCTCCACTCTCTTCACAACTGCCCCATCACCGATTGGGAGTGGTGGGGGTGGAGTGTCCGATTGCACAAAATAACCAGGCAGGTTCTTAGTTTTTGGTGGGGCTTTTGGTAAGGCCCCACTTCTTAGTGGCAAGTTCCAGGTTCAGCAGCAGCGCCTCCAACTCCTCCTCTGAGTGAGCAGCAATTACCAGATTTGCATACGTAACATTGGTTGACCAATAGGAAGCCATACCTTGACCGCCCCCTTTTGCCACTGTGGTGGCTACAGACGCCACCAGGGGAATGGCCAATCGAAATTTGCCCTCCCCCCATGGCACTGCTCACCCCAACGTTGCCGTCCGGCACCAATGAGGAGCTAGGGGGTTGTTTTACTGGTAGGAACGAAGTGAACCAGCCTACAATAGATTATATCGTCCGTCCGTCCGTCCAATGTCCGATTAGGTGTAGCAACATCGCCCCCTACTGCAAACACTTGGCAGGACCCTACGAACACCTTTAGACTCAGTGAGGCTTTCCTGGCTAAACAAGTGTAATAATACATTATAATTCCTTGAGATAGTTTTTGATTAAAACATTTAAATTCTAAATTAACTCACAGCGGCCTAAAGCCTACAGCTAGGCCTAAAGCCTAGAACTAGGCCTCAAACTCTCCCTTCGTATCGTACCCCCGCCATTTCATTTTATTATAGCCATTCATTTGTTCGTTCCTACCAGCCCACCCCACAGGGGACCTGTTACCAGACTCAACAACAACAACCGCCATTCGCCACTAAGTGGCGGTGACGTCACCACGACGCTTGTGCCAGGCCAAGTGCACCTTGAGGCTACCACGTGAAGTGTCGAACGCCCGCTGGCAGGAGGTCACGGGGCAGACCCAGCAGGTGCCACGGGTCGACTGACTGAGATGTTCAAAAAATATTTGTTCATATTTTTACATACATTTTTTTATCTATTCATGTTTTTATAATTTTTATTTTTACTATACATTTTTACTTTATTTTTTATTATCATTATATTAGCGTACATTGTTATTATTATTTTACATAATATTTTTAGAATTTTCAATTACCATTTTAATATTGGAAATATTAACTTAATATGTTTTTAAACGTACCCAATTAGTTACTTATTTCAGCACTAACCGGTGTTATGTGTGTGTTGGAAAGTAACTTTTATCATTTTTTTATTAAAATGTTTACTTCATTTTTTTAATTTGTACATATTTTTGTATATATTCATGTTTTTATAATTTTTATTTTTACTATAAATTTTTTATCATTCTATTAGCGTACATTGTTATTATTATTATTTTACATAATTTTATTATAATTTTCAATTACCATTTTAATATTGGAAATGTTTACTTTATATGCTTTTTAAACGTACCCAATTAGTTACTTATTTCAGCACTAACCGGCGTTGTGTGTGTGTGTGTTGGAGAGTAACCCCGCTGCAACATTTACAATTCTAGTTAACATATCGTTTTGCCGCTAAAAACAAAATGGCTGCAGAAGAAAATTAAATCTGCGTTTTACAACGGGCTCATCAAAGTCCAGAACTAAACCCCATTGGAATGTTGTGGCAGGATCTGAAGCGAGATGTTAAGGAGTTCTGTAAGGAGGAATGGACCAACATTCCTCAAATGCGATGCGAGAGAGACTGACCAACGGGTTACAGGAAACTCATTGCTACTCAAGGAGGTGTCACCAATGACTGAATCTAAAGGGTGCACATACTTTTTCACACATCGTGCTTATTGAATGTAGGATCATTTGAGGATAAATAAATGTTGAAAGAGTATCATGTTTTTGTGTCATTTGTTTGACTGGGTTATCTTTTTCAATTGTTACGACTTAGATTAAGATCTAATAACATTTTTGCTTTGAAATGTGTCAAATATGTGAACATCCTGAGGGTGTCACAAACTTGCACTGTATATACAGTGAGGGAAAAAAGTATTTGATCCCCCTGCTGATTTTGTACGTTTGCCCACTGACAAAGAAATTATCAGTCTATAATTCTAATGGTAGGTTTATTTGAACAGTGAGAGACACAATAACAACAACAACAAAATCCAGAAAAGCGCATGTCAAAAATGTTATAGATTGATTTGCATTTTAATGAGGAAAATAAGTATTTGACCCCCTCTCAATCAGACAAAATCAGCAGGGGATAAAATACTTTTTCCCTCACTGTATATTAATGTCGACGGTCATGACCAAGCAAATTTATGGCTCACAAGTGACGTCATCACATCTAACCCTCTATTTAAGGAACGAAACGGGAGGATTTTTCCACAAATCTGGCTGTCACCTGATGAAGCTGGTTGTAATTACTGGCGAAACGTCGTACTCAGATTGTAAATGTTGTGGCTTTGCTCTCCAACACACCGGTTTGCTGGACTAGTAATGAAGTGGCAAATATAGTAGTAGGTTTTTACCCTTTCAACTGGTACAAAAACTGACACCTTTATACAAGGCATCATGTTTGCAATAACCGCAACACAAGCAGTCAAAATGCAAACAAAAAGAAACAACTCTGATGATGATAATGATATGCACTGTCCTTGAAGTTGATTGGTCCACACCCGAGACAGCTTTTCTTAGAGCCTAGTCTCCATTGGTGTTGGACCAGATGACGCCAAAAGGCGTACAACTCAAAGACAGCGCACTATCAGAGTATTGAGAGCTCGGGGTCAAGCATTTACACTATGAGACCTCCTTTACCAGTGGCAAAATATGGTAGTAGGTTTTTACCCTTTAAACTGGTACAAAACTGACACCTTTATACAAGGAATCATGTTTGCAATAACCACAACACAAGCAGTCAAAATGCAAACATGATGCCTTGTATAAAGGTGTCAGTTTTGTACCAGTTTAAAGGGTAAAAACCTACTACAACATTTTGCTACTGGCAAAGGAGATGTCTCATAGTGTGGCAAGTTCTATTTACGTGACAAACCTTACTCATTGTCTGTGTCGGGTAGTGGTGGTGGGTTTCAAGACACGTTTATATATTTACTCGATCTAACCCAACAACAACCTGTATTATAAACAGATGTTTTCTTTGCACCCTCGACAAAAACTCTGAACCCACCGCAGGTCCGCCCTGCCTGTCGACTGGCGAGCAGCCTTCAACAACAGCAACTTGCAAACCCTCGTCGCCATTCACCTGCATCCCAAGTTCAACGCCACCACCTCCGACTACGACGCTGCGTTGGTTCAACTGAGCTACGCCATTCCACTTTCGGACGCCGTGAGGCCGGCTTGCCTCCCGAACAGGCGCGAGCCAAATCCCCTACCCGGGAAGTCCTGCTCCGTCGCGTCCATCCAAGCGGGTAAATCTATTCGTCGCGGGTGGAGGTTGGTTGTTGTTCAAGTTAATTTGACTGAACTGGTGCGCCGATCCTAAAAGTTCAATTTCTTTTGAAAGGAAAAACATTTTAAAAAATTGTTTTTTTAATTTCACTGTTGGGTGAGGCCCCCCCCCCCACTTGAGCTTCTAGCTATGTAGCTCTTACTGGTAGTGACCTCCTGGTTCCACCAGCCCACAGGGGATTATTGTGTCCGTCGTGCATGGAGGGGCTGGGTGGGGAGGGTGGGGCTGGGTGGGGAGGGGAGTGTGGGGAGGGGCTGCGTGGGGAGGGTGGGGCTGGATAGCAGTGGGAGGGGTGGGGCTGGGTGGGGAGGGGCTGGGTGGGGGGTGGGAGGGGTGGGGCTGGGTGGGGAGGGGCTGGGTGGGGGGTGGGAGGGGTGGGGCTGGGTGGGGAGGGGCTGGTCACCCCGTGGTGCGATAGAGCGTGAAATGATGCATAACGCATTGCCTGGACAAAGAGCGAGGTGCGTGGTGGTGAGAAGCATCTTGAAGCATCCAGCAGCATCCCAGTCTCTCGTGCGATGATGACGATGTTGATGACGACGATGACGACGATGATGACGATGATGATGATGATGATGACAACGATGATGATAATGACGATGACAATGATGATGATGACAACAATGAGGATGATGATGACGATGACGATGATGATGATGACAACAATGAGGATGATGATGACGATGATGATGACGATGATGACGACGATGATGACGACGATGATGACGATGATCATAATGACGATGATGACAACGATGATGATGACGTTGATGAGGACAATGATGACGTTGATGATGACAATGAGGATGACAACAATGATGATAAAGATGCAACTGTTGCAACCACCGCTTATACCTACTCGCGCTGCGACATCGTTCCGTTCACTTAATCCCGTCACACTGCTCATCCCCAAGTGGCTTCCGCACCATGTTATGGAAACGCGCAGCATCATAAGAGAACCAGACTGATTAGGCTTTACGGTTCAACTTCTTTCACACCGTACGTAGACATCCGCGAATAATTGGAGGTTTGGTTACAAAAGACAACAAACTCTCAATGCAACATCAATTTCATTCATTGTTCGCTGTACCCTCCTCTGCCGACAAACAGTAGCTCCCCTGGCACCCGACGACATTGGTAGCCCTCCACCTGTTTTCCACCCGCGGGGACATCCGCGCCTTGCACGGGCTGTAGGACGCCGTTCTTTTTGTCTTTCCCTCCGTCGCGTCCCAGGTTCGCAGATCGTGCGACGCGTGAACATCGTGGGCCAGGAGGAATGCCGAGCCGTCAACAGCAGCAGCAGCGTCAGAGCCGTCACCAGCAGGATGATCTGTGCCTCCAATCAGTTTTGCGGGGTGAGCGGAACGGATGGGTTTGCACGCACTGCAACGTACGTATATGGGGCTGGACTTCTCTTCACAATGTACGTGCGTAGCCAACCTTGGATAATCGGAGGCACGGGGGGAGGGGAAGGTCAACATAATATGGGTCTTTGTGTAAGTGTATGGGTCTCTGTGTGAGTCTATGGGTCTCTGTGTGAGTCTATGGGTCTCTGTGTGAGTCTACGGGTCTCTGTGTGAGTATATGGGTCTCTGTGTGAGTCTGAGGGTCTCTGTGTGAGTCTATGGGTCTCTGTGTGAGTCTATGGGTCTGTGTGTGTATCTGTGTGAGTCTGTGGGTCTCTGTGTGAGTCTGTGTGTCTCTGTGTGAGTCTATGGGTCTCTGTGTGAGTCTGTGGGCCTCTGTGTGAGTCTATGGGTCTCTGCGTGGGTCTATGGGTCTGTGTGTGTATCTGTGTGAGTCTGTGGGTCTCTGTGTGAGTCTGTGTGTCTCTATGTGACTCTATGGGTCTCTGTGTGAGTCTGTGTGTCTCTGTGTGAGTCTATGGGTCTCTGCGTGAGTCTGTGGGTCTCTGTGTGAGTCTATGGGTCTCTGTGTGAGTCTGTGTGTCTCTGTGTGAGTCTATGGGTCTCTGCGTGAATCTGTGGGTCTCTGTGTGAGTCTATGGGTCTCTGTGTGAGTCTGTGGGTCTCTGTGTGAGTCTGTGGGTCTCTGTGCGAGTCTGTCGGTCTCTGTGCGAGTCTGAGGGTCTCTGTGTGAGTCTATGGGTCTCTGTGTGAGTCTGTGGGTCTCTGTGTGAGTCTATGGGTCTCTGCGTGGGTCTATGGGTCTGTGTGTGTATCTGTGTGAGTCTGTGGGTCTCTGTGTGAGTCTGTGTGTCTCTGTGTGACTCTATGGGTCTCTGCGTGAGTCTGTGGGTCTCTGTGTGAGTCTATGGGTCTCTGTGTGAGTCTGTGGGTCTCTGTGTGAGTCTGTGGGTCTCTGTGTGAGTCTGTCGGTCTCTGTGCGAGTCTGAGGGTCTCTGTGTGAGTCTATGGGTCTCTGTGTGAGTCTGTGGGTCTCTGTGTGAGTCTATGGGTCTGTGACTGAATCAATATACAGTGAGGAAAAAAAATATTTGATCCCCTGCTGATTTTGTACGCTTACCCAATGACAAAGAAATGATCAGTCTATAATTTTAACGGTAGGTTTAGTTGAACAGTGAGAGACAGAATAACAACAAACAAATCCAGAAAAACGCATGTCAAAAATGTTAAAAATTGATTTGCATTTTCATGAGGGAAATAAGTATTTGACCCCCTCTCAATCAGAAAGATTTCTGGCTCCCAGGTGTATTTTATACAGGTAACACGCTGAGATTAGGAGCACTCCCTTTAAAAGTGTGCTCCTAATCTCAGCTCGTTACCTGTATAAAAGACACCTGTTCACAGAAGCAATCAATCAATCCGATTCCAAACTCTCCACCATGGCCAAGACCAAAGAGCTCACCAAGGATGTCAGGGACAAGATTATAGACCTACACAAGGCTGGAATGGGCTGCAAGACCATCGCCAAGCAGCTTGGTGAGAAAGTGACAACAGTTGGTACGATTATTTGCAAATGGAAGAAACACAAAAGAACTGTCAATCTCCCTCGGCCTGGGGCTCCATGCAAGATCTCACCTCGTGGAGTTGCAATGATCATGAGAACGGTGAGGAATCAGCCCAGAACTACACGGGAGGATCTTGTCAATGATCTCAAGGCAGCTGGGACCATAGTCACCAAGAAAACAGTTGGTAACACACTACGCCGTGAAGGACTGATATCCTGCAGCGCCCGCAAGGTCCCCCTGCTCAAGAAAGCACATATACTTGCCCGTCTGAAGTTTGCCAATTAACATCTGAATGATTCAGAGGACAACTGGGTGAAAGTGTTGTGATCAGATGAGACCAAAATGGAGCTCTTTGGCATAAACTCAACTCGCCGTATTTGGAGGAGGAATGCTGCCTATGACCCCAAGAACACCATCCCCACCGTCAAACATTGAGGTGGAAACATTTTGCTTTCGGGGAGTTTTTCTACTAAGGGGACAGGACAACTTCACTGCATCAAAGGGACGATGGACGGGGCCATGTACCGTTAAATCTTGGGTGAGAACCTCCTTCCCTCAGCCAGGGAATTGAAAATAGGTCGTGGATGGGTATTCCAGCATGACAATGACCCCAAACACACGGCCAAGGCAACAAAGGAGTGGCTCAAGAAGAAGCACATTAAGGTCCTGGAGTGGCCTAGCCAGTCTCCAGACCTTAATCCCATAGAAAATCTGTGGAGCGAGCTGAAGGTTCGAGTTGCCAAACGTAAGCCTCGAAACCGTAATGACTTGGAGAAGATCTGCAAAGAGGAGTGGTGGGACAAAATCCCTCCTGAGATGTGTGCAAACCTGGTGGCCAACTACAAGAAACGTCTGACCTCTGTGATTGCCAACAAGGGTTTTGCCACCAAGTACTAAGTCATGTTTTGCAGAGGGGGTCAAATACTTATTTCCCTCATTAAAATGCAAATCAATTTATAACATTTTTGACATGCGTTTTTCTGGATTTGTGTTGTTGTTATTCTGTCTCTCACTGTTCAAATACACCTACCATTAAAATTATAGACTGATCATTTCTTTGTCAGTGGGCAAACGTACAAAATCAGCAGGGGATCAAATACTTTTTTCCCTCACTGTAACCTACTCTCACAGTCTGTCACAGGCTACACGGGGTGGATTACATGATGGTCGTTGTCTTTGCTGTGCTCTGTGTGTGCGGCAGAGCCTGGCGAGCCCCCTGCTGTGCAGAGAGGTGGACGGACGCTGGTACGTGACGGGCGTGGGCAGCTGGGGTCTGTGCAGCTCGCCGGCTGTGTTCACCAGGCTCTCCAAGATCCTGGAGTTCGTCAAGCAGACGGCCGTCTGAGACGACACAACTAACTGCGCGGGTTGTAACGCAGAGGTCGCAACCGGGTACCCGATACCCGTACCCTACCCGATACCCGGCTACCCGTACCCGGCCGGGTACCCGTTTGTGACCCTGGTGCGGCCGGGTACGGGTAGGCCGTGAGTTACTGGGTGAGTCACCATTTGTCACTCATTTCCCAACGTCTTGTCTCTTCTCACAATTCAAGTTCCTAGAATCAACCCACCCGCACCTGCAACATGGCTTCATCCCAGAGGTCGCAATCAGGTACCTGATACCCGTACCCTACCCGTACCCGGCCGGGTACGGGTAGGGTACGGGTACGGCCGGGTACAGCTACGGCCGGGTACGGGTACGGCCGGGTACGGGTACGGGTAAGGAATCAAAACCCGTTCGCGACCTCTGTTGTAACGGTTGTCGTTGTCGTCTTTGTCTTCTTTCTTATGTATCCGGTATGGGCTTAATGGAATGAATTACACGGAGATTTATACCAATGGAGTTAATGGTGACCGTGGATTGGACCCCCCATCGACCCACGTGACTGCACAGTAGGCCACGTCCACGAATGGACTAATCAATTCAGGGTACAGGGCACCCATTCAGATTTGGATGGACGCTGTACAGCAGGCATGTCCAAAGTCCGGCCTGCGGGCCAATCACGGCCCGCGGTCAGATTTCATACGGCCTGCAGCTTCGGTCTTATAACGTGTTATTTATGGTTCACCAGCTCTGTCAGAATAAAAAAAATCATAAAACTTTAAGATGTAATTCCTCCTTTCACCACACGGTGGCAGCACCATTCGAATGCTCTCTGGCTCAGCATCCGTGCGGCGAACCCTTCTCGAATCATTTCTGCCATGGCGACTGCACAAAAAAAGAGAAAAGTTGACAGTGAGGGCCGCCGCTTTCAGGAGCGGTGGGAATTACAATACTTGTTCACTGTAAATCGAGGAAATTGTGTTTGTCTAATTTGTAAAGAGACGGTTGCCTTGTTTAAGGATTTCAATGTAAAGAGACACTACGAGACTAAACATGCTACAACATACGACAAGCTGACAGGGAGTGACCGCGCTGAAAAAGTTAGCAACTCCGTGCTGCTCTGGCATCGCAACAGCGATTCTTCACGCGGGCCGGTGAGTCAAAGGAAAACATCACCAAAGACAGCTACGAAGTGGCCATGTTAATAGCTAAACATGGCAAACCTTTTACTGAAGGTGCGTTTATCAAAGACTGTATCATGAAAATGCTGGAGAACATTTGCCCCGAGAAGCAAGAATGTATGAATGTTTGCCTGGCACGCCACACTGTGGCACGGAGAGTTGAGGACATATCGTCAGATATTCAGAGACAACTTGGGGACAGGGGAGTAGCTTTTGACTATTTCTCATTAGCCTGCGATGAAAGCACCGATGCATCTGACACTGCACAACTACTTATTTTTTTAAGAGGAGTTGATGACAACATGAACGTGACAGAGGAGTTGCTTGACCTCAAAAGCCTTAAAGGGCAAACCAGAGGAACAGATTCATTTGTTTATATTTGTGAAGCTGTTGATGATATGAAACTACCATGGAGTCAAGTTTCTGGGATCATTACCGATGGTGTGCCTGCCGTGGCTGGTGAGCAAAGTGGATCGTCCACACTGATCTGCAATAAAGTCAGCGAAGAAGCAGGTAACGCTATTACACTTCACTGTATCATTCACCAGCAGGCTCTCTGCGCCAAACATCTCAAATTTGACGATGTTATGAAACCAGTGGCAAAGGCAATCAATTCTATTCGCTCTAAAGCTCTATACCACCGACAGTTTCAGCAGTTCTTGCGTGACATCCAGGCTGAATACGGTGACGTAATATATCACAACGATGTGAGGTGGCTAAGTCGGGGGTCCACACTGCAGCGATTTTTCTCTCTCAAAGAGGAAATTGGACATTTTTTGGATGAGAAGGGACAACCAATGGAAGAACTGTTCGATCCTGTATGGCTGGCAAATCTGGCTTTTTTGGTTGACATAACGAAGCATCTGAATGCGCTGAATGTTAATCTTCAAGGAAAAGATGCACTGGTGAGCCAGCTATACGCTCACATCAAGGCCTTTGAAACCAAACTGTAACTTTTCCAAAGACACTTGTCCCAAACAGAGCCCTGCACCGCGCACTTCCCAGCTTTGAAAGAGGTCATTGACAGGTTCCCACAGGACAACATCGGTGCGCAAATGAAGAGTTATGCAACAGCTATCCCATCTCTTTCTGTGGAATTTAACAAACGCTTTCGGGACTTTGCAGTTATTGAAAAGGACATGTTGCTTTTCTCTTCTCCCTTCTCCGTGGACCATGATTGTGCTCCTCCACAGCTGCAGTTGGAGCTCATTGAGCTGCAGTGTGACGATGAGTGCCACGGAAAACACCAGCAGTGTTCTCTTGTTGACTTTTACCGGCAGCTGGACAAAAGCAGGTTTCCAGGAATGCGGTCATTCGCTGAGAAAATGCTGAGCTTATTCGGCTCCACATATTTGTGTGAGCAAATATTCTCAGTCGTGAATTTAAACAAGAACCGATTGAGGTCAAGGAAGAGTGACTCCCATTTGCGTGACATTTTACACATCTCAAGCACTGCCCTCAAGCCAGACCTGATCTCTTTACTGAAATCTAGATCTCAGTATCACCCTTCTCATTAGTGTCAGCAAGTTATCTGTTCCTTGATCAATCTGAAATTGAGTGTTTTGAACGGTAACATCTGTCACTATTAACAGTGAAAAGCCTAAAGCACACTAATGCACTTGGACTTATGGCACTTGTTTTATTAAACTCTTGAATAAGATTTGGTTATAACTGTCGATGTTATGTACCTGTAGATGTGACATAAACTATTGCTTTCTGAAAGATCTTGTTAAAGACAAGGGCAACATTCACTTGTTTTAAAATTTAATGATAACAGACCACTTTGCATTACTTATAAATCCTGTTTAAAATGTTCATGAGGCAAATATATTTAACTCATGCAGATTTAAGGTATTCTATACAGTTTGTTCAATGTTATGTGACTGAACGAAAGGCAGAATTGTGTTTCTAGAGTTGTTCGCGTCTGCCTGAGTGGCTTATATTTGGTTACATTGTCATTTGAAAAATAAAGGTAATTGTGACAATGAAAATAGTTTTATAACAGTGTGTGTTTTCACGTAAATTTTGTGGTAAAAATGTCGGAAGGAACTATTGGCCCCCGGGCATCTTCACTTTATAAAATTTGGCCCTCTTTGCAAAAAGTTTGGACACCCCCTGGCTTAGGCGAAGGAACATAACCCCCAGGGAGACCAGTGCGTGTGTAAAGCAAGGCCGTAATCTATATATATAAAATCGCAAATCTGTCTGTCTGTGTGTGTGTCTGTGTATCGGACCATACGCAGTTTCATTGGACGAAATGTCAGGGATTTGCGAGACACGATTGGTCCGGCGGTTGCCCCTGGCAACGGGTAGCGACGCATTCGCTGCGGGGTGGACGCCATTTTTAATTCCCGTTAAAAATAGGCGCACGCATTAACACGCGACTCTGAGGTAAATTCATCAAAGTTTCACGTCCTCTTCACTCCCCCCCCCCCACCACAATGTGTGCAATTACTATTATAGGGTCGGTAGATAATTAAATTATAGCGATTAGACAGTATTATTGTAGCGCGGGGGGGGGGGGGGGGGAATGGCACCCGTACCCAGCCTCAGCCGGGTGGACAATTTAGGCGAGGCCGGAGGCTCTGCACGGGACTAGGCCTCGACACCCACCACACTATAGGCCGTACATATTACTGCACAGCGGCCGAGGAGATCGTGGCTGGGGGGGGGGGGGGGGCAGGGGTAGCAGCCCATCTGTGTATATATGTAAGGTTATTAAGAAATATATTTTTCACCCGGGCAACGCCGGGTACTTCTGCTAGTTATAATATATATTGGGAGGGACACACATCCCCCCACACATCCCCCCCCCCCCCCAATATTCAAATATGTTCAAAATGTCCCCCCTATATTGCTATAAAAATATTTTAAAAAATAATCATTGCGATGCTATGTAAATAAAAACAACAATTTGCTAAACCTTGGCCACAATATCTGGACTTGTCTTCATATAACAATGCATAGATTTCTGTCCATATGATTGTGGTTATGGTTGTACTTCATGAATCCTTGATCTCTGCCATTACATACAATGAAACAAGAAAATTAAAAAAGTAAAAACAGAGCAATGTTATTAGACATTATTGTAAAAAATAAATAAAAAGTCCATCCCATGTGTTAGTGATTTTTTTTATATTTAAGGCAGGAAATGGCAGGAAATTAGTTTTCAAATTTAGATTTTTTTCTGCGAGGTGGCCCCCAGACCCGCTGAAAGATCCCCCCCCCCCCATGTTGATTCCATGGCTACGGCCTTGGCGTCAAGATACAATCTGAACGAGACTGGCTCGCTGGACGAATTGCACGGCAACCGATCAAGATGGCTACCCCCCCTCTCCGCAAAGTGAACACCACGTGAATGAGGAGGCTCAAGACCGCACAGGACGGAGGGAGTTTGAGCCTGACCCTGTCTGGCCCGGCACGACCATAGCTTATCGACGGCTATCGGATTCGCCTGGCCGTGTCTGAACGAGTCTTTTTGGGTTTGGAAGCGCGTCCAGTTTCTGCCGGAATAAAGGTGCGTTCACGATTCTGGCAAATGCGCCGATGATGCTGGATGTAATTACGGGCAAAACGCCACTTGTGCTCAAATTGTAAATGCTGTAGATTTAATCTCCAACACAGCCGTGGGCTGAAGTAGTATATGTCACTGTATTCTACACTATACACTATACACTACACTATACACTACACTATACACTACACTATACACTCCATTATAGACTACACTATAAACTACACTACTATACACTATACACTACACTATACACTACACTATACACTACACTATACACTACTCTATACACGACTAAACACTACACATTACACTACACTATACACTACTCTATACACGACTATACACTACACATTACACTACACTATACACTACACATTACACTACACTATACACTACACATTACACTACACTATACACTACTCTATACACGACTATACACTACACATTGCACTACACTATACACTACTCTATACACGACTATACACTACAAATTACACTACACTATACACTACTCTATACACTATACACTACACATTACACTACACTATACACTACACATTACACTATACACTCCATTATAGACTACACTATACACTACACTATACACTACACTATACACGACACTATACACTACACTATACACTACACTATACACTACAATACACTACACTATACACTACACTATACACTAATATACACTACACTATATACTACACTATACACTACACTATACACTCCATTATAGACTACACTATACACTAATATACACTATGATAAACACTACAATACACTACACTATACACTACACTATACAGTACACTATACGCTACACTACACACTACACTATACACTACTATACACTACACTATACACTACTATACACTACACTATACACTGCTATACACTACACTATACACTACACTATCCTAGTAACTAATTGGGGCGTTGTTTACGTGACAAACCTTACTGGCTGTATCACGTGGTGGAGGGTTAGGACACAACATTCAAACTTTATGCAATTGTAGTAACCCTCCCGGAAACGGCTTCGGAATCAGTCCTTTATTTCCACTTCCAATACACTTGCTCACTCACTCTCCGTTGCTGGCAGACAACGGAGAGAGGTCAGACTACACACTCAGTCCTCTCCGCGCACGTGGCAACCCCCAGCCCCCGTCCGCACGTGACCCCGCTCCTGTTAGTTTCAGTCTGCTCGCGATCGCTCTCTCTCACTCGCTCTTAACACCTTCGTCACGTGGTTCCCCCAGCCAATCGTTCATAGACAGCTTTGACCATTCTCGATGGTTCCCTGTCAATCCCGGGACCACGCCCCTCATCCGGCTCCCCATTTGCTGGGACCCCGAATGGCTGGGCCAATCACTCCTGATGACCTGTCGTGATGATGCATGGGCCATGGTCCCTATCTCAACCCTTATTGGCTACAAGCAGGACCGGCAAGCCCATTCCCACGTGAACCCTCTATGGCTGTTATTACATCACCCCCCCCTTGGTGAAAAAAATTCAGCCGTCTCGGCTGGGAAAAGGGTGAAGAACCAATTCCGCGACATCTTATTAGGGCACCAAGGTGCGTTTAACGATTTGAGGGTGAACCGGCGTTCCTGCGCCTAACAACATGTATAACAGTCACCCATAATAATTCTAAGAAAATCACACCATACATTAGGGCGCCCCTGCAGCGCGTTAACGACAGGGAATTAGCGAATGATCGAACGTTAACGAAACGGAAAAGATTTCGACCGCGTACGCGACGCGGGACCCTCTCCGCTCCCAGCGCAAGGTCGCTTCGCTTCCGGATGGACAGGAGGTGGCAGGCTCGAAGAAGAAGTAGGTTGTTGGTGCATGGTCACGTCCAGGGCGGGCCCCGTTGGAGGGGGGGCAGCGGGGGCTTCCTCAGCCCTCAGAACCTGTTCGTCTGCAGGAGGCACAACACAGTCCCCCTCGGGATCAACGGGCGTGTCAAGCGGCGCAGTCGGCCCAGCAGAACCCGGCAGGTCAGATATTGGGGATGAAGGACCGACACGCGCGTCAACATAGGGTTTAAGTCGCGAGGAATGAACATACCACCGACGTTTGCCGTATTGAACGCGGATACTTTGCGAGTTCCGAACATCTACGAGCGTCACAGGCCCCCCGCCATGGCCTGTGCAATTTAGGGGATGTGCCCGCCGGTACCTGGGGGCAGTGGAGCCACGCCAGGTCTCCCACTGACCAAGGCATGCGAGTATGCGATCGACGCGCGTACCCTATGGGGACCTCATTTGCCAGTAAAAATATGATAATTGGTTCTTTACCCTTCTATCTGGCAACAAAACTGACACCTTTTTGCAAGGAGTCATGTTTGCATAGACCGCAATACCTGCAGTCATAATACAAACAAAAGAACATAACTCTGATAATGTGCACTGTCCTTGAAGTTGATTGGTCCACACCCGAGACAGCTTTCCTTAGAGCCTAGTCTCATATGGGTTGGACCAGATGACGCCAAAAGGCGCACAACTCAAGGACAATGCACCATCAGAGTATGAGAGCTCGGGGCAAGCATCTACACTATGGGGACCTCATTTGCCAGTAAAAATATGATAATTGGTTCTTTACCCTTCTATCTATATGTTCTTTTGTTTGTATTATGACTGCAGGTATTGCGGTCTATGCAAACATGACTCCTTGCAAAAAGGTGTCAGTTTTGTTGCCAGATAGAAGGGTAAAGAACCAATTATCGACGCGCGTACCGTTCGTTCCTTGCCTGAGCACGGGCCGTCGCACACCGGGCAGCCTCTCGCGCTTCCGTTACTCGTTCAAGCGAGTCACGCACATGGTCAGGCAGGGAACGGGACGGTTGTTTACTCGGCGTACCCAGTTGCACATCGATGGGTGGAACATTTTCACGGCCATACATAAAAAAAAACGGCGAGTATCCCGTGGACGTGTGCGGAACCATGCGGTATGCCGCCAAAACGCCTGGTATGTGCAAGTCCCAATCGGTTTGCTTTTCACTGACCGTGTGACAAAGCATAGCGGAAAGGGTACGGTTGAATCGTTCCACCACACCATCTGTTTGTGGATGGTATGGGGAGGTGCGAACCTTCTTTGTACCTAGCGCGTCACAAACTTCCTTAAGCAATTTAGAGGAGAAATTCCGACCTTGATCCGTGAGCAGCCTCTCAGGTGCCCCTTTGTCCATGACATACCCGTTCAGGAAAGCGTCGGTGATGGACGCTGCCGTTTGGTCGGGTAGAGGCCAGGCCATCGGCCATCGAGAAAAATATTCCACCCCGACCAGAAGGTATTTATTGCCCCTAGCCGACGGGGGAAACGGCCCCAGAATGTCGAGAGCCACTAATTCGTTGATACGGGACACTTCAATGGAACGCAACGGTGGTACATAGTGGTTCCGAGGCGGTTTCCTCTTCGCACAGTCATGGCACGAGCGGACAAAATCATTGATGTCCGCCGTCATACCGGCCCAGAAAAAATCCTTTTGCATCGCGGCCACAGTCTTTTGGACGCCGAGGTGCATCAACTTATCAGCGTGCAGAGCACGGAGCAGGTCGTAGCGAAGCGAAGTAGGCACCACCAAGCATGGTCGGTCAGACACCCCGTCGGTACACATTAACAATCCCGACTTACCCCGACACATCTGCCACTTCCAGCCCGCCAATTGCGATTTCTGTTTCCCAATCAATTTGCGTAGTGGAGACAGCGAGGCATCGGCCTCCTGCTCGCGCAACCAGACCGTGTGCGGCAGCCGTAAGGTATCATCGGTGTCCACCGGCACCTGCTGGTCCTCCTCTTTCGCTTTCGCCCCTGCGTCGTCCTCATTAGCTATCGCCCCCATAACCGGGCAGGGCGACGTGGGCGGCGCGGCGCAGCGGTGCGTGCCCATCAGGCAAGTGCACGGAGGAACGGGCGGCAGCCTCGAGAGCGCATCAGCGTTCGCATGACGGGCGCCCTTTCGGTATGTTATATCGAAGGAAAATTCCTGTAACGATTCCAACCACCGGGCCAATTGGCCTGACGGCTGATCCAATTTGAGGGAATATTGCAAAGCCGCATGATCAGTGCGGACCAGGAATTTCCGTCCATACAGGTACGGTCGGTACAATCGAACAAAATGGACAATTGCCAAAAGTTCCCGCCTTGTCACGCAATATCGTGTTTCCGCAAGGGAGAGAACCCTGCTGCCATACGCCACCACCCTCTCAATCCCGTCCTTACGTTGCGACAAAACGGCCCCAATGCCGATATCACTAGCATCCATATCAAGGATGAACGGCTGTGAAAAATCTGGGTAATCTAACGTAGGCGCCGTGGCGAGGTGGTTCCGAAGTGCCATAAACGAACTTTCTTCCTCCGCCCCCCATTTAAACCTTTGATTTTTGCCAGTCAGAACGTGTAGCGGTTTTGCCAACGTCGCAAAGTTCTTAACGAAGCGGCGATAATAGGAAGCGAATCCAATAAACCGCCGAACATCACCCACTGAAGTGGGTGTGGGCCACTCACGTACACACTTCGTTTTCAGAGGGTCAGTGGATACACCGTCCGAACTGACAATATGACCCAGGTAACGGACGGAGTGTTGCAGGAGGTGGCATTTCTTCGGTTTAAACTTAAGGTCAGCCATACGCATTCTTTGAAAAACTGTCTCAAGGCGTTGCAGATGTTCCTCGAACGTGCGGCTAAAGACAATTATATCGTCTAGATATATGAGGCACGTTTCCCACTGCAGTCCCGCCAACACCAATTCCATGAGGCGCTGAAACGTGGCCGGAGCCGCGTTCAGGCCCATCGGCAACCGATTAAATTCAAAGAGGCCTTGCGGCGTGCGGAATGCCGTTTTGGGTTTTGACTCGTCATCGAGGGGAAGCTGCCAGAAGCCCGAGGACAGGTCGAGGGTGGAAAAGAATTTAGCACCCGATAAAGCATCCAATGAGTCATCCATTCTCGGTAAGGGGTACGCGTCCGCTAACGAGATTTTGTTCAGCCGGCGGAAATCAACGCAAAACCTCGTACCACCATCTTTTTTCTTTACCAAAACGACGGGCGCGCCCCACGGACTATTGGATGGCGAGATAATATCCGCCGCCAGCAAATCATCTACTGCACCACGCACGTGTTCCCTTTCCGCCGGGCTCATGCGGTGAGGGTGCATACAGACAGGCGGCGACGCACCGGTTTCAATATGGTGCGACAAAAGCGACGTGCGTCCGAGGTCCAAATCATTTCTGCTGAACACATCAGCGTACTGCAGCAATAGCGAACGCAAGGCGTTCCTATGTTCATTTGACAAAGAGGAATTCTCTCCGCATAAATCCGCAATCCAACGTTCTTGTGAACGATCGTGCGGAGGCCCATCCGCGGGCATCCGAGCGCGCGGCGGTTTATCACAAGAGGCGAAATCGGTAGTGGCGTGAGCCAGCACCGATCCCTCCGGAACAACAACGCGATCAGGTCCCCCATTCAAGACCTGTATGAAAGGTGCCTGACCTGGGCGCACGATCGTTTGTGCCGCCGCCAAAGAAAAAGATTTCGATACGGAATTCGATGGGGATAATAGCACGCCTTTCGCACCCTTTGCCATCTGAAGTGGTTTTCGGTAACGTAGCGGAATAAGCATTTGCGCTCCCGATGGAACCTCGACCGTAGCCGCAACTACAGCAGTAACTGCGTTACCTGTAGGCGCTGTGGCCAGCAGGGAAGGCAGGAACGCCATCCTACGACCCCCCGGCATTTCCAAACAGTCCTGGTCGACCCGTATTCGCAACGGCATTCGGCGCAGGAAATCCGTACCCAACAAGCATGGAACAGCTAGTGAACGAGAAATTAACACAGGTCCTGCGGCGGTAATATTTCCAATAGCGATGCTCACATCCACCTGTCCGCAGATGCCCATGCTCCCCCCATTGGCGGCAACACACGCATCATTAACCTTGCGTATTCTGGACGCAGGAATGGACAACAAATGAAAAATTACATCCGAAATGATGGTAGCCGATGCGCCCGTGTCCACCAAGATACGGACGTCAACGCCGTCGATGGTACTCCGTACCGTCGACGAGCCCGACGCCGCTGCCACAATCCTGCGAGCCAATTTCTTCCATTGTGTAGCAGAGCGTGTCAATGAATCAGGAGAAGTAAAATTACCCTTAGGAGTGTAAGAATGAATGCGAGTGGATGAGTGATGTGACACGACCTGCCGGGTGTCCGATTTGTGCCGACTCGCCCGAGGTTGTTGCAGCTCCGCGGCAGGTAGAGAAGATGAAGGTCCCCTTGGCGGAGGAGACGACAGCAGAGGTCGGCAGCGGCAGTCACGGGCGAAGTGGCCCCGTCTGCCGCACTTAAAGCACGCGGCCGATGTCGGCGGGCGGTTGGACGACCCGGCCCTCGCACGCGGTCGGCCCGTGTAGTCGCCCCGCTGGTCGCGCAGCCGCCGGCCCGGAACCCTATGCGGAACAGCAGCAGCCAGCATGTCGTCGTCGCCCGAGTCGTCGGAGCAGTGGACAACCAGTCGCGGAGACCACCCCAGAGGCGGCCCGTCGATCTCGGGTTTCCCCGTCCATGCCGCCATCTGGTCCCACCGCTTGATATTAAACTTAGCGTCCAGGCAGCGCGCCACCCACCGCGATGAAAGCGGTTCGTGGCCGCACACAGGTAGAGAGATGTTGAGCTCCTGAGACAACTCCAGCATACGGGAAAGGATGAGAGGATCTAAATGCTCGGCCGTCGCGTCGGGGTAGGCGGCCATGGCCATCGCCATCAACACCCCCCGATAGGCCAACGGCGATTCCTCCGGTGCCCGGCGACGCGACATAAATTTTCTGGTGGCCGATGTCGGCGGGTCGTAAAATTCCGCAATTTCTGTGAACGCGTCCCGCAGCGTCTTCTTCTTGGACGCCGGGATGGAGCGAAAGACCCCCAGAGACACATCATCGAGCAGCGTAGGTAGCGCTCCCAGCGCTTCTTCCTCCGTCCAGTTGACAGATCTAAAAGCTGACTCGAAGCGCCACGTAAAAGCACTCCAATCGCCCCCGGCGATAAATTCTTTTATTTGTGGAAGGCGATGTCCGCGGTGGCAGGCGCGTGCCGCGGGCGTCTCCGGCCGCCGTTCCCGCTCTCTGCTCAGTGCAGACAAAATGGCGTCCGGCGGCCGCGTGGTGGCAGGCGCGCCCAAAATGGCGGCCGACGACTCCGGCGCAGCCGCCCCACCCAAGACGACGGCGTCCTCCCGCGTGGCAGGAACAATGGAGGGTCCCGCTTCCAGAGCAGGATCCCTTCCCGCAGCGTCCAGCTGATCGGCGATCTGGCGACCCACGGCCGGTGAGGACGCCACCGCGGTCACCAGACTTAGCAGAATTGTGCGCAACGACTCAATCTGCTCCGCCATCAGCCGCCATTCGTCTCTTGGTCCTGCGGTGGTCACATCCTCCCCCGGTCGACGCTGAGAGGCGTCGAGGCGAGCGTCATCAGCCGGCGGTACCAGGGCTGTAGCTCCCAACAGCTCATCATCATCCGTCTCGACATCTTCCTCCGACAGAGGCACGGGCAGGTTCTTTTTTCTGAGGTGCTTAGACATCTTGACGATCGTCCAAACAGTCGCAGAATTACTTCTGACACCAATGTAATAACCCTCCCGGAGACGGCTTCGGAATCAGTCCTTTATTTCCACTTCCAATACACTTGCTCACTCACTCTCCGTTGCTGGCAGACAACGGAGAGAGGACAGACTACACACTCAGTCCTCTCTGCGCACGTGGCAACCCCCAGCCCCCGTCCGCGCGTGACCCCGCTCCTGTTAGTTTCAGTCTGCTCACGATCGCTCTCTCTCACTCGCTCTTAACACCTTCGTCACGTGGTTCCCCCAGCCAATCGTTCATAGACAGCTTTGACCATTCTCGATGGTTCCCTATCAATCCCGGGACCACGCCCCTCATCCGGCTCCCCATTTGCTGGGACCCCGAATGGCTGGGCCAATCACTCCTGATGACCTGTCGTGATGATGCATGGGCCATGGTCCCTATCTCAACCCTTATTGGCTACAAGCAGGACCGGCAAGCCCATTCCCACGTGAACCCTCTATGGCTGTTATTACACAATCTATCCCAAAAAACCTTTATTATCACTGGTCAACACACTTTTTCTGGCATAAGGTATTCAAACGGTCTTAAGGTAATTGTGGGGTGCTGATTCCAAATCTGGCATCAGTTTTTGTCTATCACATCAGATATAAAATATTGCATTTTCAATAAAAACTGCAGAAGAAAAATATTAAATAAATGTGGATGTCTACATAAAATGATATTATAAACACACTATACTAAAAATACCGCACCATATTTTAACACTAAAGCAGTCACTGACTCGCAACAACTTGCAATCATAAGTGACAGAGTTAATTTCGGGTAAAATCAATGAAAATGGGGTTTGCTGATAGCATAAAAATGAGATGTGATGGAGCAAATCTGAGATCAGATTTGGAATCAGCACCCTGAAATTAGTCGAGAACAGCTGCAAAAGTCCAGGCCAGAATGTTTTTTGTTTGTTGACCAGTGTTATGAGTTTCGATTTAAAGCTTTCGTAACTGCAGGGATTCATCTTCTTGGTTCTTTCGGTAAAGTCACGTAGAAGGGAAGTAATAAAATAATTAAAATAAAACATCATAAAATAATTCTCACGACGTTTCGGCCCCTCGCCAAACCTCCTACGCATTTCACAAGAAGTACTAATCGCATATCTGCATTTTCCATAAATATGCTAAATTCCTCTTGATATGCAAATTATTTTGTCAAGGCGCTCTCCCCCCCTCCAACCCAGCTTAAATAGACGCTCCAAGCCTGGTGGTGTGTCATTCAGACGCTGTCTTCTCGACAGACCTGTTCTTCACCTGAGGACGGCTGCTTGCGTTGTGGCCGAAACGTCGTGAGAATTATTTTATTATGTTTTATTTTTATTATTTTATTATTTCCATTCTACGTGACTTTACCGAAAGAACCAAGAATAAGTTTTTGTTGTTGTTATGTCTCTCGCGTGCGTCCTTTTCTCCTAAGCGCACAGACACACGAGGAATGAAAGTAAACCCCAACCGGGAATGCTACGCACGACTACGTGTAAAGTCACGTACAAGGGAAATAATAAAATAATAAAAATAAAACAATAAAATAATTCTCACGACGTTTCGGCCACAACGCAAGCAGCCGTCCTCAGGTGAAGAACAGGTCTGTCGAGAAGACAGCGTCTGAATGAAACACCACCAGGCTTGGAGCCTCTATTTAAGCTGCTGGGTTGGAGGGGGAAGGGCGCCTTGACAAAATAATTTGCATTTCAAGAGGAATTTCGCATATTTATGGGAAATGCAGATATGGGATTAGTACTACTTGTGAAATGCGTAGGAGGTGGGCGTGGGGTTTAAAGTCATATTATGCCCGTGCATTATGCAGGATTAGCAGCATCAAAGGGAGGGGATAGGGGTAGCATTAAAACAACTATTGGAATACTCTGATGACGACCGCTTGTGTTGCGATCGAAACGTCGTGATCTGTTTTACTTTATTTTTATTTCTAACAACGTGACTTTACCGAAAGAACCAAAGGGCATGGATTCCTGCAGTCACGAAAGCTTCGAAACTAGTGGAAGCTATAAACGCGGCACATCAGAGGTCTCAAGAACCAGAATGGAGATGCAGTCGATCCAAGATTTGAAGCTTTCGTGACTGCAAGGATTCATACTCTTAGGGTTTTTCGGTAAAGTCACGTAGGTAAAAAATAAACAATGAAAATAAAAACAAATAATACATTTTTGTACTACTAAATAAATAATAAAAATTAATAATACGAATAAATATTTGAAAATAAATAATAATAAAAATAAAAATGGTGCAAATAAATAATAATGAAAAAAATAAATGATGCGAATAAATAATAAACCTAAATAAGGAAAATAAATAATAAAAACAAATAATAAATAATAAAATTTAATAATAGCACTAGATAATAATAAAAAAATAACTCATTGAAAATAAATAGTGAAAATAAATTTAAAAAATTGGTGCAAATAAATGATAATAAAAAAACTGATGCGAATAAATAATAAACCTGAATAATGAAAATAAATAATACAAATAATAGAAATAATAATAGAAATTAAATAATAAATTACGACGTTTCGGGCGCCAACACAAGCGTTCGTCATCAGGTGGGACAACCACAGCAATAAACAATTGTTGAACAACACCACTTCAACAATTGTTTCTTGCTGTGGTTGTCCCACCTGATGATGAACGCTTGTGCTGCGCCCGAAACGTCGTGATTTATTATTTTATGTCTATTATAATTTCTATTATTTGTAATATTTATTTTCATTATTTATATTATTTATTTGTGTTATTCGCTGTTTATTACGTATTATTTATTATTTGAATTTTTAATTTTTATTTATTTATTATTATTATCTATCTTTATTATTGTTCATTTTATTTATTATTTATTTGCACCATTGTTTTTTATTTGTATTATTTATTTGCATAATGAATTTTATTTATTTATTATTTATTTTAACCTACGTGACTTTACCGATAAAACCGAACTGCATGCAGTCGATCATCGGTTATCCGGCACCTGGCGATTCTTGTTTATCGGCACCGTGCGTGCTTACGTGCCTCCCCCTAGGTCGACTCAGCCTCAAATGAGTACCTGCTGCGGTTGTGTGTAGTAAACATCGCCACTTGGGAGACAAATGCGGCCGGGCGTGGTGCTGGCCACCCACCCCCTCTGTGTGTACCACAGTGCCGGTAGCCTTCATAGGCGCTGCTCGCTACTAGCAGCACTTGCCCCAACAATCCATTGAGGCTATACTGGTGGGGGATCTTTGTCTTTATAGCCGCGCTTGATTTAAGATGTCAGATATTAATTGTTGCGTCATATTATTCACTGCGACTTTGACAATGAAAGTACTGCCCTGTAATAATACACAAACACTCGCGCAGGCAATGCACACACGCGAACCGGCGAAAAGTTTCATTGCGGCATCATTCGACGGCATGTTAACTGGTGTGAACGACTTCGAGGTAGTTACCACGACCTCCTGCATACCAGGCGAGGTAGTGAACATCTCATAGCCACCGTGATGATGATGAGAGAGAGACACGCAAACTCCAAATATACAGCAGCAGGCGTCAGGATCAGGATCGAACCCACGACCTCCTGCATACCAGGCGAGGTAGTGAACATCTCCTCGCCACCATGCAGAGGTCGCAAACGGGTTTTTAATTCCTTACCCGTACCCGTACCCGGCCGCACCAGGGTCGCATATGGGTACCCGTACCCGTACCCGGCCGGGTACGGGTTCCCGTTCCCTACCCGTACCCGTACCCTACCCGAAATGAGTGACAAACGGTGACTCACCAGTGACTCACGGCCTACCCGTACCCGTACCCGGCCGCACCAGGGTCGCAAACGGGTACCCGGCCGGGTACGGGTAGCCGGGTATTGGGTAGGGTACGGGTATCGGGTACAGTGATGCCTGTTGTAGATGTGGAGTTTGCGTCTCTCTCTCTCTCTCATCATCATCACGGTGGCTAGGAGATGTCAGCTACCTCGCCTGGTATACAGGAGGTCGTGGGTTCGATCTCAACCCTGACGCCTGCTGCTGTATATTTGGAGTTTGCATTGTTCTCCACAAGGTGCCCTGACAGTCCAGACCTCTGCCACCATGCCACCCCTATAGATAGAGAGCTCAATGAGGAAGTTTAAGATCCGTTTTGGGGGGGGGGGGCATAGCAGGCGAATTGCAGCGATCCAGAAAAGTCCAAACTTGCGGGGGTTTCGAGCCCATTATCAGAGGTGAATAGATTTCACGTTCCTACAAAACTTGACGAATTGTAGGAACGGGGCAGAGACTTACAGTGAAATGTACATACGTGTGTTTGTTGAATTTATTTCGCACCGAACTTCGCCAACGGCGCTAATCAGAGGTGCAGTGGAAGGACATCAAACGATGGGTCTCTGTGTGAGTCTGTGGGTCTCTGTGTGAGTCTATGGGTCTCTGTGTGAGGCAAATGGGTCTCTGTGTGAGTCTGTGGGTCTCTGTGTGAGTCTGTGGGTCTCTGTGTGAGTCTATGGGTCTCTGTGTGAGTCTGTGGGTCTCTGGGTGAGTCTATGGGTCTCTGCTGTGTGAGTCTATGGGTCTCTGTGTGAGTCTATGGGTCTCTGTGTGAGTCTATGGGTCTCTGTGTGAGTCTGTGGGTCTCTGTGTGAGTCTATGGGTCTCTGTGTGAGTCTATGGGTCTCTGTGTGAGTCTATAGGTCTCTGTGTGAGTGTATGGGTCTCTTTGTGAGTCTGTGGGTCTCTGTGTGAGTCTATGGGTCTCTGTGTGAGTCTATGGGTCTATATGTGAGTCTATGGGCCTCTGTGTGAGGAAAATGGGTCTCTGTGTGAGTCTATGGGTCTCTGTGTGAGTCTATGGGTCTCTGTGTGAGTCTATGGGTCTCTGTGTCAGTCTGCGGGCCTCTGTGTGAGTCTATGGGTCTCTGTGTGAGTCTGTGGGTCTCTGTGTGAGTCTGTGGGTCTCTGTGTGAGTCTATGGGTCTCTGTGTGAGTCTCTGTGTCTCTGTGTGAGTCTAAGGTTTTCTATGTGAGTCTTTGGGTCTCTGTGTGAGACTATGGGTCTCTGTGCGAGTCTGTGGGTCTCTTTGTGAGTCTGTGGGTCTCTGTGTGAGTCTATGGGTCTTTATGTGAGTCTATGGGCCTCTGTGTGAGGAAAATGGGTCTCTGTGTGAGTCTATAGGTCTCTGTGTGAGTGTATGGGTCTCTTTGTGAGTCTGTGGGTCTCTGTGTGAGTCTATGGGTCTCTGTGTGAGTCTATGGGTCTATATGTGAGTCTATGGGCCTCTGTGTGAGGAAAATGGGTCTCTGTGTGAGTCTATGGGTCTCTGTGTGAGTCTATGGGTCTCTGTGTGAGTCTATGGGTCTCTGTGTCAGTCTGCGGGCCTCTGTGTGAGTCTATGGGTCTCTGTGTGAGTCTGTGGGTCTCTGTGTGAGTCTGTGGGTCTCTGTGTGAGTCTATGGGTCTCTGTGTGAGTCTCTGTGTCTCTGTGTGAGTCTAAGGTTTTCTATGTGAGTCTTTGGGTCTCTGTGTGAGACTATGGGTCTCTGTGCGAGTCTGTGGGTCTCTTTGTGAGTCTGTGGGTCTCTGTGTGAGTCTATGGGTCTTTATGTGAGTCTATGGGCCTCTGTGTGAGGAAAATGGGTCTCTGTGTGAGTCTATGGGTCTCTGTGTGAGTCTATGGGTCTCTGTGTGAGGCAAATAGGTCTCTGTATGAGTCTATGGGACTGTGTCAGTCTATCAGTCTCTGTGTGAGTCTTTGGGTCTCTGTGTGAGTCTACGTCTCACTGTGTGAGTGAATCTGTGTGAGTCGGATAGTTTTCTCACCCTGGTTCACCTTCCGCTCCCCTCAATCCCCCCCCCACTCACTCCCCGTTTATCAAACTCCATCAGATTCGCCTGTAAACCGGTTGTCGTGACTCAGGCAAAGCTACCGACCCCTTATCAGTGCCGACCTTATCACAGGCCAATTCACACCTCATTGGTCACCCCGTGCTACTGAAAAATCTCTACGCTCATCCTGCAATGTTCCATCACAAGGGAGAAATATAAATACATAAGACACTCACCACTAGTACACTCATCACCCCACTCACAACTACATATCTGTCAACCCCTTATCAGTTCTCTATCTTATCACAAACTCATTCAGATCTTATTGGTCAACCCGTGCCACTTAGAAATCTCAACGTGCATCCTACAAGTCCCATCACAAAGAAGAAACAACAACAAATAGACAAATGATTATTTTTGCCCGCATTGAAAAGGTTGTACGCCGTTTGGACCTGAAAACTCAATTTGCCCTGTACAAGAAAACGGGGTAAACTGTATGGGTTGACAGGTATGCTAGAGAGAGAGATCGAGAGAGGTACAGGGAGATAGAGACATAGAGAGATAGATAGAAAGATACATACCTGTCAAACCCTTATCAATGCCCTACCTTATTAGAGACCAATTCAGACCCTATTGATCACTCTGTGCCACACAGAAATCTCAACGTTCATCCTACAAAGTCCAATCACAATGGAGAAACCACAAACAATTAGACAACTATTATTTTTTGGACATAATGCAGCGGCTATGCCCCGTATGGACCCGAAAACTCAACTTCCCTGTACAAGAATACGGGGCAAACCGCGTGGGTTCAGACAGGAATGGTCCTATTGTCACGCGTGGCACGGCACGCAAGCGATCGAGCGATGTAATTCACGCTTGCCCTCAACGTGGATGGGGGTAGCGGGAGGGGTCAGGTCTGTGAAGGTGGCACGAGTGGGGAGTTTATAATAATAAAGCGATCGGGTTTAGCAGTGATGGGGGTGGAGGGGTGGGCGGATGTGTGGGGAGCGAGGCAAACCTCGCGTTCGCATTCTGTGAAGACGCATTGCACCCGACGCAGGTGAGTGAGTGATTGTGTGAGTGAGTCTGTGAGTGAGTATGTGAGGTGTGAGTGAGTATGTGAGTGTGTGAGTATGTGAGTGTGTAAGTGAGTGAGTGATTGTGTGAGTGAGTCTGTGAGTGAGTATGTGAGTGTTTGAGTGAGTGAGTGTGTGTGAGTGAGTGTGTGAGTGTAAGTGAGTGAGTGATTGTGTGAGTGAGTCTGTGAGTGTGTATGTGAGTGTGTGAGTAAGTCTGTGAGTGAGTGTGTGAGTGTGTGAGTGAGTGTGTGAATGTGTGAGTGAGTGTGTGAGTGTGTGAGTGTGTGTGAGTGAGTCTGTGAGTGAGTATGTGAGTGTGTGAGTGAGTGTGTGAATGTGTGAGTGAGTGTGTGAGTGTGTGAGTGTGTGTGAGTGAGTCTGTGAGTGAGTATGTGATTGTGTGAGTGAGTATGTGAGTGTGTGAGTGAGTATGTGAGTGTGTAAGTGTGTGTGAGTGAGTCTGTGAGTGAGTATGTGAGTGTGTGAGTGAGTGTGTGAATGTGTGAGTGAGTGTGTGAGTGTGTGAGTGTGTGTGAGTGAGTCTGTGAGTGAGTATGTGAGTGTGTGAGTGAGTGTGTGAATGTGTGAGTGAGTGTGTGAGTGTGTGAGTGTGTGTGAGTGAGTCTGTGAGTGAGTATGTGATTGTGTGAGTGAGTATGTGAGTGTGTGAGTGAGTATGTGAGTGTGTAAGTGTGTGTGAGTGAGTCTGTGAGTGAGTATGTGAGTGTGTGAGTGAGTGTGTGAATGTGTGAGTGAGTGTGTGAGTGTGTGAGTGTGTGTGAGTGAGTCTGTGAGTGAGTATGTGAGTGTGTGAGTGAGTGTGTGAATGTGTGAGTGAGTGTGTGAGTGTGTGAGTGTGTGTGAGTGAGTCTGTGAGTGAGTATGTGATTGTGTGAGTGAGTATGTGAGTGTGTGAGTGAGTATGTGAGTGTGTAAGTGTGTGTGAGTGAGTCTGTGAGTGAGTATGTGAGTGTGTGAGTGAGTGTGTGAATGTGTGAGTGAGTGTGTGAGTGTGTGAGTGTGTGTGAGTGAGTCTGTGAGTGAGTATGTGATTGTGTGAGTGAGTATGTGAGTGTGTGAGTGAGTATGTGAGTGTGTAAGTGTGTGTGAGTGAGTCTGTGAGTGAGTATGTGAGTGTGTGAGTGAGTGTGTGAATGTGTGAGTGAGTGTGTGAGTGTGTGAGTGTGTGTGAGTGAGTCTGTGAGTGAGTATGTGAGTGTGTGAGTGAGTGTGTGAATGTGTGAGTGAGTGTGTGAGTGTGTGAGTGTGTGTGAGTGAGTCTGTGAGTGAGTATGTGATTGTGTGAGTGAGTATGTGAGTGTGTGAGTGAGTATGTGAGTGTGTAAGTGTGTGTGAGTGAGTCTGTGAGTGAGTATGTGAGTGTGTGAGTGAGTGTGTGAATGTGTGAGTGAGTGTGTGAGTGTGTGAGTGTGTGTGAGTGAGTCTGTGAGTGAGTATGTGATTGTGTGAGTGAGTATGTGAGTGTGTGAGTGAGTATGTGAGTGTGTAAGTGTGTGTGAGTGAGTCTGTGAGTGAGTATGTGAGTGTGTGAGTGAGTGTGTGAATGTGTGAGTGAGTGTGTGAGTGTGTGAGTGTGTGTGAGTGAGTCTGTGAGTGAGTATGTGAGTGTGTGAGTGAGTGTGTGAATGTGTGAGTGAGTGTGTGAGTGTGTGAGTGTGTGTGAGTGAGTCTGTGAGTGAGTATGTGATTGTGTGAGTGAGTATGTGAGTGTGTGAGTGAGTATGTGAGTGTGTAAGTGTGTGTGAGTGAGTCTGTGAGTGAGTATGTGAGTGTGTGAGTGAGTGTGTGAATGTGTGAGTGAGTGTGTGAGTGTGTGAGTGTGTGTGAGTGAGTCTGTGAGTGAGTATGTGAGTGTGTGAGTGAGTGTGTGAATGTGTGAGTGAGTGTGTGAGTGTGTGAGTGTGTGTGAGTGAGTCTGTGAGTGAGTATGTGAGTGTTTGAGTGAGTGTGTGAATGTGTGAGTGAGTGTGTGAGTGTGTGAGTGTGTGTGAGTGAGTCTGTGAGTGAGTATGTGAGTGTTTGAGTGAGTGTGTGAATGTGTGAGTGAGTGTGTGAGTGATTGTGTGAGTGAGTCTGTGAGTGAGTATGTGAGTGTGTGAGTGAGTATGTGAGTTTGTGAGTGAATATGTGAGTGTGTAAGTGAGTATGTGAGTGTGTGAGTGTGTGTGAGTCTGTGAGTGTTTGAGTGAGTGTGTGAATGTGTGAGTGAGTGTGTGAGTGTGTGTGAGTGAGTCTGTGAGTGAGTATGTGAGTGTGTGAGTGAGTATGTGAGTGTGTAAGTGAGTATGTGAGTGTTTGAGTGAGTGAGTGAATGTGTGAGTGAGTGTGTGAGTGTGTGTGAGTGAGTCTGTGAGTGAGTATGTGAGTGTGTGAGTGAGTGAGTATGTGTGTGAGTGAGTGTGTGAGTGTGTGTGAGTGAGATTCCCCCTGCAGTTGTTACGCACAGACTGTAACAACTACAGGAGCATCTCACTCCTCAGTGTGCCGGGAAAGGTCCTGGCAAGGATTATTCAACATCGCCTTGCTAGGCACACTGAGGAGAGGCTTGCGGAGCCCCAATGTGGTTTCAGGAAAGGGCGGTCCTGCACAGATGCTATATTTTCTATCCGTCTGCTACAGCAGAGGTGTAGGGATTTCCAACAAGACCTATATCTCTGCTTTATTGACCTGGTCAAGGCCTATGATACCATCAGTAGGCCTGGGCTCTGGGTTGTTCTTCGTGTTTTCGGAGTCCCTGACCCTCTGCTCACGATAATTAAGGACCTTCATGATGGTGAGCGGGCCCGGGTAAAACTACGTGGCCGGGAGTCAGAGCCATTCCCTGTACACCTTGGGATGCGGCAAGGATGGCCTCTGGCTCCCACATTATTTAACATCTATTTCGACCACGTAGTTCGTGAAGCCTTCAATAGCTGTACCGGAGGAATTTCCATCTGGTACAGATACAATGGGAGGCTGATCGATGCCCGGGTGCGATCAAGGAATGGCTCCCTATTGCTCAACCACGTTATGTATGCCGATGATTTGGTAATTGCTGCTCACTCAGAGGAGGAGTTGGACTTGCTGCTGAACCTGGAACATGCCACTAAGAGGTGGGGCCTTACCATCAGCCCCACCAAAACTAAGTACCTGCCTGGATATATTGTACCATCGGACACTACATCCCCACAACTCCCAATTGGTGATGGGGCAGTTGGGGAGATAGTGGAGAGTTTACCATACCTGGGCAGTGTGCTCATGACCGGCTGTGGTTTGACAGCAGAGGTCTCACTCCGAATCAGTCGAGCGTAACGCTACGTGGAAGCTACCTTGTCTGTCGCTCCACATAAAGCTTCAGGTCTTCTTGGCCAGTGAGCTCTTCCGGTAGGCAAGGCTGCATTGGCTGGGTCATGTAGCCCGCATGCCCAGCCACCGCATGCCTGAACAGCTTTAGTTCAGCCGGATAGATGGGGCTAAACCGGGGGCGGCATGGACTAGAGAAAAGATGGAGTGATGTGGTACAGGAGGATGTGGAGCTGAGTGGACTTGCCGATAACTGGTACCAGCGGTGTCAAGATCGGCCTTTGTGGAGGAGGCTCGTGAAGGATGCTGCTGGGCAGTTGGAAGCAGTCGCCCTCCAACAACAACGGAGGGCGGAGGAGCGACGCTCACAACAACGAGCGGAATGCTGGGCGGCTAAAACATAGCTTGTTGACACAGTAGGGGGCACAGGTGGTGCATCGGCCAGTCATCTCAGTCAGTCGACCCATGACACTTGGGTCTTCCCCATGAGGTCCTGCCAGCAGGCGTTCGAAATTTCACGTGGCCTCAACGTGCACATAGCCTGGCACAAGCGCTGTGGTGATATCACCACCACTTATTGGCGAATGGCGGTTGTTGTTGAGTGTGTGTGAGGTTCGTACGTTCGCACACGCGTGTGTAGCGTTGTGTGTAGTGGGGAGCGGTAGTGCAGCGGTTAGCGCCGCACTGCGCTGCGAACTCGGTGACACGGGTTCGATTCTCGCTCATGGCCAACACCAGTGGGGAAAATCTGAACCGGTCTTGGGACTCTGCTAGGTCGACTCAGCCTCAAATTATTACCTGGCGCGGTGCGTAAAAATATTGACATGTGGGGAGACAAAGGCGGCCGGGTCGTATTCGTGTTGGCCACCTCCTCCCTGTGTGTGTGTGACAGAGTCCCGGACTTTGTAGGTGCTACTCGCTAACAGCACTTGCCCCAACAATCTGTTACAGGCTACACGGGGGATCTTTGTCTTTGCAGCGTAGTGGTCAGTGCCGCTGCGCTACCAACCCGGTCACCCGAGTTCGATTCCCAGCACCGGTGACGGCGATTAACTGAACTCCGGTGCTGGGCCTCCTCCCCTAGGTCGACTCAGCCTCAAATGAGTGGCGGTGGTGTGCAGTGAACATCGCCACTGGGGAGACAAAGCCGGCCACTCAGTTTCGAAGAGAATGCGTTCATTATGATTTTCATTACACTATGTAACACAATTTTTGTTCCTGGGTAGTAAGTGTTATTTCGTAATTGCTTAAGCCTAGAAAGTACAGAAAATGGCTATTATTTCCCACAAACTTTGCTTTTGTGACCGGGGCAGTGATATTTTGAAATGTACCTATTTTCAATGAGAAAACGGGCGAATGTGTGTCTTTTTAAATCCTTTATATTAAGTTCGCTGCCACGCATATAAAGGATTTATAGTGAAAAACTTTGTTTTTACGGGTTATACTTATTAAATCCTTTATATTAAGTTCACTTGCTTGCTTGCTTAAGACCGTGCAAATTTTTCGGTCGTTTTTTAACCCACTTCCCGTGATACAATCGAGCTGACATTTTGCACACAGACTCGTTGTGCGAGACAATTAATGTTCGTGAAAAAAAAAATCCAAAAATTTACACTTTTTAGGGAAAACAAATTCAATATTTAATTACCAATTGCTTAATGGTGGCAGACAATCATCTGACCCATAGGTGGCAGCCATCTCAAGCCAGAGGACGAGAGGACTCTAGCCGCCACGCATATAAAGGATTTATAGTGAAAAACTTTGTTTTTACGGGTTATACTTGTTCGTTCACGTAAAAAAAAAAATACAACATGAATCAAAATTAACATGTATTTATACTAAAGTAATAAAAAAAATTACTACAATACATTTAGAAGCGAGTAGTTTTTTTTTTAACATTTACGATTATACTGTAAAACACTTTCACGAATCAGCCCTCAAATGTAGTCTCCCATCATGTTCTCGTTCTACTGTCCTTGGTAGCGGCATTCAAAGTCCAGTATATCCTGGTGGAAGCGCTCGCCTTGCTCCTCCGAGTACGCTCCAATGTTCTCCTTGAATTTATCAAGATGAGCATCAAGAAAATGGACTTTGACGGACATCCTACAGCCCATTGTGCCGTAGTTCTTCACCAGAGTCTCAACAAGCTCCACACAGTTTTCAACCGTGTGATTGCCCAGGAAGCCAAGAACCATTGCGACAAAGCTGTTCCAAGCCACTTTCTCCTTACCAGTGAGCTTCTTGGGGGAATTCATTGCACTCCAGGATTATTAAATCCTTTATATTAAGTTCGCTTGCTTGCGTGCTTGCTTGCTTACGACCGTGCAAACCTTTCGGTCGTTTTTTAGCCCACTTCCCGTGATCCAATCGAGCTGACATTTTGCACACAGACTCGTTGTGCGAGACAATTAATGTTCGTGAAATTTTTTTTCAAGAATGTTACACTGTTTAGGGAAAAGAAATTTAATTTTTAATTACCAATTGTTTAATACTGGCAGACAATCATCTGACCCTTAGGTGGCAGCCATCTCAAGCCAGAGGACGAGAGGACTCTAGCCGCCACGCATATAAAGGATTTAGAGTGAAAAACTTTGTTTTTACGAGTTATACTTATTTTGTATCTGTCTTCCGACAAAGTCACCGGCTTTGACCTTTGCCTCAGACAGCTTAGGGAAGAAGTCTTGAAGGTATTTGAAGGCTGCCTACTCCTTATCTAGGTAGGTAACGAACCCTACCGTAGAGAAAGCGCTGATAAGGGCTGTCAACATCGCCCCACGGAACCACTTGGGTCACAAACCCACCTCTGATTTGCATTCTGAGATCTCTTTCTGCTACCTCCTCCTCCGATGTTCGGAAGCCCATTGGGAGGCTACGCTGTTGACTTTAAATAGTCGTCTAGATTGACAAACTCGTTTGTTCAGATCTGCCGCATAGTGTAGTGTATAGTAGCGTGATATTGTAGTGTATAGTATAGTGTATAGTGTAGTGTATAGTAGTGTATAGTAGTGTATAGTGTAGTGTATAGTGTAGTGTATAGTAGTGCATAGTTTAGTGTATAGTAGCGTGATATTGTAGTGTATAGTGTAGTGTATAGTAGCGTGATATTGTAGTGTATAGTATAGTGTATAGTGTAGTGTATAGTAGTGTATAGTAGTGTATAGTGTAGTGTATAGTGTAGTGTATAGTAGTGCATAGTTTAGTGTATAGTAGCGTGATATTGTAGTGTATAGTGTAGTGTATAGTAGCGTGATATTGTAGTGTATAGTATAGTGTATAGTGTAGTGTATAGTAGTGTATAGTAGTGTATAGTGTAGTGTATAGTGTAGTGTATAGTAGTGCATAGTTTAGTGTATAGTAGCGTGATATTGTAGTGTATAGTGTAGTGTATAGTAGTGTATAGTGTAGTGTATAGTAGTGTATAGTAGTGTATAGTGTAGTGTATAGTGTAGTGTATAGTAGTGCATAGTTTAGTGTATAGTAGCGTGATATTGTAGTGTATAGTGTAGTGTATAGTAGTGTATAGTGTAGTGTATAGTAGGTATAGTAGTGTATAGTGTAGTGTATAGTGTAGTGTATAGTAGTGCATAGTTTAGTGTATAGTAGCGTGATATTGTAGTGTATAGTGTAGTGTATAGTAGTGTATAGTGTAGTGTATAGTAGTGTATAGTAGTGTATAGTGTAGTGTATAGTGTAGTGTATAGTGTAGTGTATAGTGTAGTGTATAGTAGTGCATAGTTTAGTGTATAGTAGCGTGCTATTGTAGTGTATAGTGTAGTGTATAGTAGTGTATAGTGTAGTGTATCGTAGTGTATAGTAGTGTATAGTGTAGTGTATAGTGTAGTGTATAGTAGTGCATAGTTTAGTGTATAGTAGCGTGATATTGTAGTGTATAGTGTAGTGTATAGTAGTGTATAGTGTAGTGTATAGTAGTGTATAGTAGTGTATAGTGTAGTGTATAGTGTAGTGTATAGTAGTGCATAGTTTAGTGTATAGTAGCGTGATATTGTAGTGTATAGTGTAGTGTATAGTAGTGTATAGTGTAGTGTATAGTAGTGTATAGTAGTGTATAGTGTAGTGTATAGTGTAATGTATAGTGTAGTGTATAGTGTATAGTGTAGTGTATAGTGTAGTGTATAGTGTAGTGTATAGTAGTGTATAGTGTAGTGCAGGGGTCCTCAAACTACGGCCCGCGGGCCACATGCGGCCCGCCGAGGACATTTATCCGGCCCGACGGGTGTTTTTGCCGCCGCTGCCTGTCTGTTACTTTTTTTCCGCATGAGAAGGACGGTCATTGGTGGAAGAGGGAGAGGGGGCGGAGTTCCCCCCAATCAGACTGCATTGATGGGCAGTGCAGTCTGTATGTCTCTGTGTGGGCAAAGTTATTACTGGTATATTGTTTTTGTAGCGCTGTATATATATTGGTATTTTACTAATAGCAATTTTGACTCCCTAGGAAACAATGATGTCAAGAAAGAGAAAAATTGACTCGGAGTGTAGGATATTCAAAGAACAGTGGACTTATGATTACTTTTTCATGCAGTACAAGGAAAGAGATGTGTGTCTGATATGCCAGAATATAGTGTCTGTGTTCAAAGAATACAATTTACGTCAACACTATAAAACTCAACATAAAGATAAATATGCTTGTTTGGTCGGAGAAGTGAGAAAAGATAAAATATTAAAACTGAAAAATACATTAACAACTCAGCGAAATAGTTTTGTGAAGCAGAAGCAGCTAAATATTTCATCACTGCGAGCAAGTTTTCAAGTTGCCAAGCTAATAGCGTGCACTGGCAGACCATTCGTGGAGGGAGAATTTGTTAAAGAATGCCTTCTTTCTGTTGCCAAAGAGATGTGTCCAGAGAAGGCCGATTTATTTAGTACAGTGAGTCTTTCAGGACCTACAATTACACGGAGGATTGAAGAAATGGGAGACAATTTGCATCAGCATTTGCAAAACTCCACAAAAAAACTTTCCTATTTTTCCTTGGCACTCGACGAAAGCAATGATGTTCGTGATTCTGCACAACTTCAAATTTTTATTCGTGCGACGAATGACTATTTTGAAGTCACAGAAGAGCTTGCTGCACTGCAAAGCATCAAAGGAACAACTACAGGAGAGGATATCTTTCGATTTAAAGCTTTCGTGACTGCAGGGATTCATCTTCTTGGTTCTTTCGGTAAAGTCACATAGAAGGGAAGTAATAAAATAATTCTCACGACGTTTCGGCCACAACGCAAGCAGCCGTCTTCAGGTGAAAACCAGGTCTGTTGGGGAGACAGCGTCTGAATGAAACAGCACACGAGCTTGGAGCATATATAAGCTGGGTTGGAAGCGGAGGAAAGAGCGCCTTGACAAAATAATTTCAATATCAAGAGGAATTTAGCATATTTATGGGAAATGCAGGAATGTGATTCGTACTACATATGCTCGTGCTGCATATGTAGTACTAATAACATTCCTGCATGTCCCATAAATATGCTAAATTCCTCTTGATATGCAAATTATTTGTCAAGGCGCTCTTTCCCCCTTTTCCAACCCAGCTTATATATGCTCCAAGCTCGTGTGCTGTTTCATTCAGACGCTGTCTCCCCGACAGACCTGGCTTTCACCTGAGGACGGCTGCTTGCGTTGTGGCCGAAACGTCGTGAGAATTATTTTATTATGTTTTATTTTTATTATTTTATTACTTCCCTTCTACGTGACTTTACCGAAAGAACCAAGAAGAGAGGATATCTATGAAAAGGTTTGCCAAACTGTGAATGGTTTGGAGCTGAACTGGGCTAAACTAGCCAGTGTGACAACTGATGGTGCTCCTAGCATGGTGGGGTCTAAGGAAGGAGTAATTGCTCGCATTAACCAAGAGATGGACAAACATAACCATTCTCATCCAATAGCCATACACTGCCTCATCCACCAACAATCGCTGTGTAGTAAATCACTGAAGTGGGACTCGGTTATGAAATTTGTGGTATCTTGTGTTAACTTCATTAGAGCTCATGCACTAAACCACAGACAATTTCAGGCATTTCTGTCTGAGCTAAATGTTGACTATGAAGATGTTCTGTATCACACAAAAGTCCGTTGGCTGAGTCGAGGGAGAGTTTTGAAACGTTTCTATGACTTACTTCCACAGATTACAGCTTTTCTGCTTTAAAAAAACAAAGTACCAGAGCTCAATGATGCAGAATGGAAATGGCACCTTGCCTTTCTGACAGATGTAACAGAGCTACTCAACAGTTTCAATGTGCAACTTCAAGGAAAGGGGAAGCTCATCTGTGATATGCAATCACATGTCAAAGCATTTGAAGTAATATTAGGCCTCCTCATCAAACAAGTGAAGGAGGAAAACGTCTGCCATCTCCCCACAACTCAAAATCTGTTAGCGGAAAAACCATTGGTTGCATTCCCAAACAAAACGTGTGGATTCACTGGAAAAATTGCAAAAGGAGTTCCAATTTGTATTTAAAGAGCTTCATCTCCATGAACAGGACATACAGCTTTTCCGTAACCCATTTTCTATTGACATTGAAAATGTGGATACAATTTACCAAATGGAACTGGCTGAACTGCAGAATTGTGACTCTGAAAGACGCATTCAAGTCAAGCAGCCTTCATAATTTCTATGCATCTCTCCCCTCTGAGACATATCCTCATCTCAGGAACCATGCACTCAAAATGGCAACCATCTTTGGCAGCACTTATGTCTGTGAACAGACTTTTTCCAGAATGAAACATTTGAAATCTCCAACCAGATCTAGACTAATGGATGCACACTTGCATCACTTGTTACGACTAGCAGTGACAAATATGGAACCGGACATTGACCATCTCATTAGCCAAAAGCAGGCCCATAGTTCCCATTGAAATACTGGCAAGTTTGTTGATTTAACTTTACTTGTTCTTCATTTTAAATATTGTATTTATTCCCGTTTTGTTTCTTCACTTCAAAATAAGATATATGCAGTGTGCATCGGGAATTTGTTCATAGTTTTTTTTTAACTATAGTCCGGCCCTCCAACGGTCTGAGGGACAGTGAACTGGCCCCCTGTTTAAAAAGTTTGAGGACCCCTGGTGTAGTGTATAGCAGCGTGATATTGTAGTGTATAGTGTAGTGTACAGTAGTGTATAGTGTAGTGTATAGTGTAGTGTATAGTAGCGTGATATTGTAGTGTATAGTGTAGTGTATAGTAGTGTATAGTGTAGTGTATAGTAGCGTGATATTGTAGTGTATAGTGTAGTGTACAGTAGTGTATAGTGTAGTGTATAGTGTAGTGTATAGTAGCGTGATATTGTAGTGTATAGTGTAGTGTATAGTAGTGTATAGTGTAGTGTATAGTAGCGTGATAGTGTAGTGTATAGTGTCGTGTATAGTGTAGTGTATAGTGTAGTGTATAGTAGTGTATAGTGTGGTGTATAGTGTAGTGTATAGTAGTGTATAGTGTAGTGTATAGTAGCGTGATATTGTAGTGTATAGTGTAGTGTATAGTGTAATGTAGTAGTGTATAGTGTAGTGTATAGTGTAGTGTATAGTAGTGTATAGTGTAGTGTATAGTGTAGTGTATAGTAGTGTATAGTGTAGTGTATAGTAGCGTGATATTGTAGTGTATAGTGTAGTGTATAGTGTAGTGTATAGTAGTGTATAGTGTAGTGTATAGTGTAGTGTACAGTAGTGTATAGTGTAGTGTATAGTGTAGTGGATAGTAGTGTATAGTGTAGTGTATAGTAGTGTATAGTAGCGTGATAGTGTAGTGTATAGTAGTGTATAGTGTAGTGTATAGTAGCGTGATATTGTAGTGTATAGTGTAGTGTATAGTGTAATGTATAGTAGTGTATAGTGTAGTGTATAGTAGCGTGATATTGTAGTGTATAGTGTAGTGTATAGTAGTGTATAGTGTAGTGTATAGTAGCGTGATATTGTAGTGTATAGTGTAGTGTATAGTGTAATGTATAGTAGTGTATAGTGTAGTGTATAGTAGCGTGATATTGTAGTGTATAGTGTAGTGTATAGTAGCGTGATATTGTAGTGTATAGTGTAGTGTATAGTGTAGTGTCTAGTAGTGTATAGTGTAGTGTATAGTAGCGTGATAGTGTAGTGTATAGTGTAGTCTATAGTAATGTATAGTGTAGTGTATAGTAGCGTGATAGTGTAGTGTATAGTGTAGTGTATAGTAGTGTATAGTGTAGTGTATAGTAGCGTGATAGTGTAGTGTATAGTGTAGTGTATAGTGTAGTGTATAGTAGCGTGATATTGTAGTGTATAGTGTAGTGTATAGTGTAGTGTATAGTAGTGTATAGTGTAGTGTATAGTAGCGTGATATTGTAGTGTATAGTGTAGTGTATAGTAGTGTATAGTGTAGTGTATAGTAATGTATAGTAGCGTGATAGTGTAGTGTATAGTGTAGTGTATAGTAGTGTATAGTGTAGTGTATAGTGTAGTGTATAGTAGCGTGATATTGTAGTGTATAGTGTAGTGTATAGTAGTGTATAGTGTAGTGTATAGTAGTGTATAGTGTAGTGTATAGTGTAGTGTATAGTGTAGTGTATAGTGTAGTGTATAGTGTAGTCTATAGTGTAGTGTATAGTGTAGTGTATAGTGTAGTCCAAAGTAGTGTATAGTGTAGTGTATAGTGTAGTGTATAGTGTAGTGTATAGTGTAGTGTACAGTGTAGTGTATAGTAGTATATAGTGTAGTGTATAGTGCAGTGTATAGTAGTATATAGCAGAGGTGGGACAAAGTCATTGTTATGCAAGTCCAAGTCGAGTCTGAAGTCATCAAATTCATGACTCGAGTCTGACTCGAGTCCAAGTCACATGACTCGAGTCCACACCTCTGGTGTATAGTGTAGTGTATAGTGTAATGTATAGTAGTGTATAGTGTAGTGTATAATGTAGTGTATAGTGTAGTGTAACGTAGTGTATAGTGTAGTGTATAGTGTAGTGTATAGTAGTGTATAGTGTAGTGTATAGTGTAGTGTATAGTAGTGTATAGTAGTGTTAGTGTAGGTAGTAGTAGTGTAGTGTATAGTGTAGTGTATAGTAGTGTATAGTGTAGTGTATATTGTAGTGTATAGTAGTGTATAGTGTAGTGTATAGTAGTGTATAGTGTAGTGTATACTAGTGTATAGTGCAGTGTATAGTGTAGTGTATAGTGTAGTGTATAGTGTAGTGTATAGTAGCGTGATAGTGTAGTGTATAGTAGTGTATAGTGTAGTGTATAGTGTAGTGTATAGTGTAGTGTATAGTAGCGTGATAGTGTAGTGTATAGTAGTGTATAGTGTAGTGTATAGTCTAGTGTATAGTAGTGTATAGTGTAGTGTATAGTGTAGTGTATAGTAGTGTATAGTGTAGTGTATAGTGTAGTGTATAGTAGTGTATAGTAGTGTATAGTGTAGTGTATAGTGTAGTGTATAGTGTAGTGTATAGTAGCGTGATAGTGTAGTGTATAGTAGTGTATAGTAGTGTATAGTGTAGTGTATAGTGTAGTGTATAGTAGTGTATAGTGTAGTGTATACTAGTGTATAGTGCAGTGTATAGTGTAGTGTATAGTGTAGTGTATAGTGTAGTGTATAGTAGCGTGATAGTGTAGTGTATAGTAGTGTATAGTGTAGTGTATAGTGTAGTGTATAGTGTAGTGTATAGTAGCGTGATAGTGTAGTGTATAGTAGTGTATAGTGTAGTGTATAGTGTAGTGTATAGTGTAGTGTATAGTGTAGTGTATAGTGTAGTGTATAGTAGAGTTTGTTGTCCTTCACCACCCACCCCCCCCCCCGTGCCTCCGATTAGCCACAGTTGGCTACATACGGTGCAAAAGCGGTTCAACATACCTACCTACTGCGCTATCTACTACAATTTAGACTATATACTACACTATGAACTACTATACAATACAATACACACTATACATTAGAGGCCGACCAAAACTGAATTTGCATATCAAGAGGAATTTAGCATTTCCCATAAATATGCTAAATTCATCTTTCCGACAGACCTGTTCTTCACCTGAGGACGGCGGCTTGCGTCGTGGCCGAAACGTCGTGAGAATTATTTTATTATGTTTTATTTTTATTATTTTATTATTTCCCTTCTACGTGACTTTACCGAAAGAACCAAGAAGATGAATCCCTGCAGTCACGAAAGCTTTAAATCGAAATAAAATAGTTGTGTTAAGATGTTAAAACGCCAAACAGAAACTTTGTGCAAGGAATCTGTTTGGTGTTTTAACATCTCCTGTTTTATTGCCAGGAAGGGTCAAACTTATTCTTATATTTTGATACAGGTGTAGAGCAGAGGTCGCAAACGGGTTTTGATTCCTTACCCGTACCCGGCCGCACCAGGGTCGCAAACGGGTACCTGTACCCAGCCGGGTACCCGTTCCCTACCCGTACCCGTACCCTACCCGAAATGAGTGACAAACGGTGACTCACCAGTGACTCACGGCCTACCGCACCTCCGATCGGCAACACGGTTGGCTACGTACGGTGCGAAAGAAGTTCAATCACAAACAAAGACTAAGATCCCCCGTGTAGCCCGAACAGACTTGGGGGCAAGTGCTGTTAGCGAGTAGCAGCACCTTTCAAGGACCGGCGCTGTGACAAAGGGGATGGGTGGGTGGCCAACAACCACGCTCGGCCGCCTTTGTCTCTCTCTCAAACAACAACAACAACAACCGCCATTCGCCACTAAGTGGCGGTGACGTCACCACGACGCTTGTGCCAGGCCAAGTGCACCTTGAGGCTATCACGTGAAGTGTCGAACGCCCGCTGGCAGGAGGTCACGGGGCAGACCCAGCAGGTGCCACGGGTCGACTGACCGAGATGACCGAGATGACTGGCTGATGCACCACCTGTGCCCCCTACACACATACACACAGACTCGTTGTGCATGACAATTTATTTTCGTGAAAATTTTTTTCCAAAATGTTACACTTTTTAGGAATTTATTTTTTTATTATATTTAATTACAAATTGCTTAATGGTGGCAGGCAATCATCTGACCCATAGGTGGCAGCAATCTCAAGCCAGAGGATGAGAGGACTCTAGCCGCCCGTTTCAAAGACCAATGTGGGCTGGGTTGTGGCCCATTGAACACGCATATAAAGGATTTATAGTGAAAAACTTTGTTTTTACGGGTTAATTTTTTTCATTCTCGTCGTCGTCGTCGTTGCCACACGCCGATGATTCCACCCCCACGTCTCTTTTTTTAAACGATCAGAAGAAAACAAAAAGATGCTCGGTGTAGTCGGCACTTTGCTTCGTTCATCATTTCATCTCTCTCTCTCTCTCTCCCGGGAGAATCCGCATTTTCCTGAAGTGGGCGTACGGAGGGCGCAAGGTCCGCGTGCAAGACACGTTCACCGATAAGGGAGCTTTCATGAAGACGGCCCGGCTAGTGGTCCAGGACCCGTACAAGCACGGGTTCAACAGCCAGGAAATTTTACTGGCTGAAAGCGTTGATAGGAAAGGTTAAGAAACTGACCTCCCCCCCCCCCCCCATAGCGCTAACGGCGTCATTATTACCACCACCACCACCACCACCGCCGCCGTCTCCCGCCGGGCAGGAAGGTGTGGGTGTGTAGGGGGTGCCCTGCCAGGCAAAAAGGGCGCCGTGGCCGGATTGGGGAGTGCATGGGACGCTGGTCGTTTGGCGGTGGCGATGCTACGCGGATTGTGCGAGGCGTGGCTCCTGGAATTGATGTGGTCCAGGAAATGGTTCAATGCTGGGAGGCCATGTGGCCAAATGACGAAAGTGTCATCCACATATCTCTTCCACAGGGAAGGACGCAGGGTGGACGTTTGGATGGCGTCTGATTCAAACTTTTCCATGAACATGTTGGCTATCACTGGTGACAAGGGGGAGCCCATAGGGGTACCCTCATTCTGTTTGTAGAAGGTGCCATTCCAGCTAAAGTAAGTGTTGGTGAGAATGCCTCACCAGCGCAGGTACATCCGAGTTCAGTCCATGTTGGACCAAGTCTTCAATTATTGTTAAGGTGTCAGGCACTGGGACTTTGGTAAACAGAGATACCACATCAAAGCTGACGAGGATATCGTCAGGAGACAGTACCATGTCCTTGACCATAGAGACCAATTGGGTTGAGTTAAGTACTGCTGTCGAGGTCTTGCCATTGAAGGGGAGCAGAGTATCTAACAGAGGGGGAGCCCATAGGGGTACCCTCATTCTGTTTGTAGAAGACGTTCACCCTTTAACGGGGTGGCTGCGGTGGGCAGCGTATGTAGTGGCGAGTGTGCCGTGGTTTTAAATCCTTTATATTAAGTTCACTTGCTTGCTTGCGTGCTTACGACCGTGCAAATCTTTCGGTCGTTTTTTAACCCACTTCCCGTGATCCAATCGAGCTGACATTTTGCGCACAGACTCGTTGTGCGTGACAATTTATTTTCGTGAACATTTTTCTTCCAAAATTTTCCACTTTTTTGAAAAAAAAAATTTTCATATTTAATTTAAAATACCAATGTGATAAAAATGAAACTCTTACTCAAGAAAAACAGAAATGAATAATGAAATAAATCCGATGCCACGCATATAAAGGATTTAAAGTGAAAAACTTTGTTTTTACGGGTTATACTTGTTCGTTCACGTAATGTAAAAAAAAATACAACATGAATCAAAATTAACATGTATTTATACTAGAGTAATAAAAAAAATTACTACAATACATTTAGAAGCGAGTAGTTTTTTTTGACATTTACGATTATACTGTAAAACACTTTCACGAATCAGCCCCCAAAAGTAGTCTCCCATCATGTTCTCCTTCTACTGTCCTTGGTAGCGGCGTTCAAAGTCCAGTTTATCCTGGTGGAAGCACTCGCCTTGCTCCTCTGAGTACGCTCCAATGTTCTCCTTGAATTTATCAAGATGAGCATCAAGAAAATGAACTTTGAGGGATAATTTTTTTCTGCCTGTCACAAGGAACCGTTCATGACTAGTGACTCCAGCGCAATTGCCGCTGGAGAAATAAAGTTGTTTCAAAGCCAAAAGTCTTTCTCTCTCTCCCGTCGCGTGTGCCAGAGGTCAGCCGAGTCGCTCCGGAGTTCGGAGGACGATGGGGGTCGCGTGGATCCTCCTCCAGCTGCTGGTCTCGCTTCTCGTGCCGCCCGCCTCGTGTCAAACGCGTGAGTGGAAAAGTTAATTCTCGATTTGAAGCTTTCGTGACTGCAAGGAACCACGTACTCTTTTAACTACACTTAGTTGGTCAATCTTATTTGACAGACAACTATTACAGGTTTACCATGTTTAGTGGTTGTCTCCTTGTCACAGGTTGAGTCACAAACCGTACCTCTCCATAACAAAGGCTCACTCTCTTAAGCCTCACCTTACCATATTAATAAAAAGTGTGTTTTACTTGGCCCTTCCCCCCTCTCCAACCATTATATAAACGGAGTGGTAGCTCTTGCAATCTCTCATTTACTTGATACAGCTGTCAACTTGATACAGCTACCAACTTGATACAGCTATCAACTTGATACAGCTATCAACTTGATACAGCTGTCAACTTGATACAGCTATCAACTTGATACAGCTATCAACTTGATACAGCTACCAACTTGATACAGCTATCAATTTGATACAGCTATCAACTTGATACGGCTATCAACTTGATACAGCTGTCAACTTGATACAGCTATCAACTTGATACAGCTATAAACTTGATACAGCTATCAACTTGATACAGCTATCAACTTGATACAGCTATCAAGTTGATACAGCTATCAACTTGATACAGCTATCAACTTGATACAGCTATCAACTTGATACAGGTATCAACTTGATACAGCTGTCAACTTGATACAGCTATCAACTTGATACAGCTATCAACTTGATACAGCTATCAACTTGATACAGCTATCAACTTGATACAGCTATCAACTTGATACAGCTATCAAGTTGATACAGCTATCAAGTTGATACAGCTATCAACTTGATACAGCTATCAACTTGATACAGCTATCAACTTGATACAGCTATCAATTTGATACAGCTATCAACTTGATACGGCTATCAACTTGATACAGCTGTCAACTTGATACAGCTATCAACTTGATACAGCTATCAACTTGATACAGCTATCAACTTGATACAGCTATCAACTTGATACAGCTATCAACTTGATACAGCTATCAACTTGATACAGCTGTCAACTTGATACAGCTTTCAACTTGATACAGCTATCAACTTGATACAGCTACCAACTTGATACAGCTATCAATTTGATACAGCTATCAACTTGATACGGCTATCAACTTGATACAGCTGTCAACTTGATACAGCTATCAACTTGATACAGCTATCAACTTGATACAGCTATCAACTTGATACAGCTATCAACTGATACAGCTATCAACTTGATACGGCTATCAACTTGATACAGCTGTCAACTTGATACAGCTATCAACTTGATACAGCTATCAACTTGATACAGCTATCAACTTGATACAGCTATCCACTTGATACAGCTATCAACTTGATACAGCTATCAACTTGATACAGCTATCCACTTGATACAGCTATCCACTTGATACAGCTATCAACTTGATACAGCTATCAACTTGATACAGCTATCAACTTGATACAGCTATCAACTTGATACAGCTATCAACTTGATACAGCTATCAACTTGATACAGCTATCAACTTGATACAGCTATCAACTTGATACAGCTATCAACTTGATACAGCTGTCGTGGCTGTGACGGTTCCACCTGAAGACGGAAGCTTGTGTTGCCTCCGAAACGTCGTGATTCAATCTCTTTGGTTTCATTTTTTAACCTACGTGCCTTTACCGAAGCAGTGAACTATTTTGTCTTTTGTCAACGTGACACTTTTTTACTGATTGGCCGTGTCGGGTGGTGGAGGGTTACGACACATTTATAAATAACGCGATCTAACACCCAAAAACGTTGATTATGAATAATATTGGTCGCGAAAGCCTGCTACGTGTTAAACTGGAGTGGAAAAGTTCTCGACTGAAAGTCGAACTAACTAAAATCTCATTTCTATTTTACCGGGGGTTGTGTGTAAGGGCATATTTGAGGGGGGCGGGTCTGACTTTTTGTAACACCGTGTGAAGAGGGGGTGGGGGGGGGGTCAAAAATCGTCCAAGATCGCGTGACGTCATTTATGGACGGCCCCTCATTAGCATTATTATATTTTTGTTGTAACTAATGAGAACCAAAGGGATGCAGGCTGCAGTGAAGGCAAAGAGCCATCGGGATAGATGCCGAGTGACGTTGATTCTAACAAGTATAACCCGTAAAAACAAAGTTTTTCACTATAAATCCTTTATATGCGTGGCGACTAGAGTCCTCTCGTCCTCTGGCTTGAGATGGCTGTCACCTATGGGTCAGATGATTGCATTGCACCATTAAGCAATTGGTAATTACATATAATATTTTTGTCCTAAAAAGTGTAACATTTTGGGAAAATGTTTTCACTAACATTAATTGTCACGCACAACGAGTCTGTGTGCAAAATGTCAGCTCGATTGGATCACGGGAAGTGGGTTAAAAAACGACCGAAATATTTGCACGGTCGTAAGCGCGCAAGCGAACTTAATATAAAGGATTTAAAAATCCGCGTGACCACGGGAAGACAGAAATACGCAGACTCCAAATATACAGCACCAGACATCGTCAGGGTCCGGATAGAACCGACGACCTCCTGTATACCAGGCGAGGTAGTAACATCTTCTAGCCACTGTAGAATGTTCTACGACAATGCTGATGCTCTTTTAACATCGTGTTTGTTTGCAATTGTCATTGTCGTTCCACCGATGTCGTCACCATCGGTGGATACTTCAACAGCATCAGCAACAACCACCACAACAGACGTACCAATCACAACCACCACAACAGACGTACCAATCACAAACACCACAACAGACGTAGCAAACACAAACACCACAACAGACGCACCAATCACAACCACCACAACAGACGCACCCAACACAACCACCACAACAGACGCACCAATCACAACCACCACAACAGACGTACCCAACACAACCACAACAGACGTACCAATCACAACCACCACAACAGACGTAGCAAACACAAACACCACAACAGACGCACCAAACACAAACACCACAACAGACGTACCAATCACAAACACCACAACAGACGTAGCAAACACAAACACCACAACAGACGCACCAATCACAACCACCACAACAGACGCACCCAACACAACCACCACAACAGACGCACCAATCACAACCACCACAACAGACGCACCAAACACAACCACCACAACAGACGCACCAATCACAAACACCACAACAGACGCACCATACTCAAACACCACAACAGACGCACCAATCACAACCACCACAACAGACGCACCAAACACAACCACCACAACAGACGCACCAAACACAAACACCACAACAGACGCACCAATCACAACCACCACAACAGACGCACCAATCACAACCACCACAACAGACGCACCAATCACAACCACCACAACAGACGCACCAAACACAACCACCACAACAGACGCACCAATCACAAACACCACAACAGACGCACCATACTCAAACACCACAACAGACGCACCAATCACAACCACCACAACAGACGCACCAAACACAACCACCACAACAGACGCACCAATCACAAACACCACAACAGACGCACCCAACACAACCACCTCAACAACCACACAGACCACAACAACCACACCGACCACAACCAACACAACAACTACACCGAACACAACCAACACAACCACACCGACCACAACCAACACAACAACCAACACAACAACCACTCCGACCACAACAACCACACCGACCACAACCAACACAACAACCAACACAACAACCACACCGAACCCAACAACCACAACAGCCACACCGACCACAACCACCTCAACAACCACACCAAACACAACCACACACCACAACAACCACACCAAACACAACCACCACAACAACCACACCAAACACAACCACCACAACAACCCCACACCAAACACAACCACCACACAACCACACCAAACACAACCACCACAACAACCACACCAAACACAACCACCACAACAACCACACCAAACACAACCACCACAACAACCACACCAAACACAACCACCACAACAACCACACCAAACACAACCACCACAACAACCACACCAAACACAACCACCACAACAACCACACCAAACACAACCACCACAACAACCACACCGAACACAACCACCTCAACAACCACACAGACCACAACAACCACACCGACCACAACCAACACAACAACCAACACAACAACCACACCGACCACAACAACCACACCGACCACAACCAACACAACAACCAACACAACAACCACACCGACACAACCACCACAACAACCACACCGACTACAACCAACACAACCACCACACCGACCACATCAACACAACAACCACACCGACCACAACCAACACAACAACCACACCGAACACAACCACCACAACAACCACACCGAACACAACCACCACAACACCACACCGACCACAACAACCAACACAACAACCAAACCAAACACAACCACCACAACAGACGCACCAAACACAACCACCACTACAGCCACCACACCGGCAACAGCAGAAACGACAACATGGCCGACGCCATATTCAACGCCATCATCGCCGCCACAACCGACACCGACGCCGACAGCTGCAACAACCTCAATGGCAGCACCAGCAACTACAGCGTCGCCGCTGGGAACGGGTGAGGGCATTCCGTCGACATGCACGTGTAGTGTGGTTCAAGGAGGCTTGGACGACGTAGTCGGAGGCACACTTATTTATTAAGCACAAAGTACAGAACCCGCCGAGATGTACAACACTTGAAGGGGTATCGGCCCCTTCACCCGTCTAACTGGGAGATCACACAATCTATGTCACAGCTAGCCTACTCCTAAGTCCTCCCCTACAGGGCTAGGGGAGGCTAGCTAACCCAGCCCTGGCCAAGCTGGGATCACGGCACCCTGAGTCACCAGACCGGCCCCTTCACCCGTCTAACAGGGAGATCACACAATCTATGTCACAGCTAGCCTACTCCTAGGTCCTCCCCTACAGGGCTAGGGGAGGCTAGCTGACCCAGCTCTGGTTAAGCTGGGATTACGGCACCCTGAGTCCCCAGACCGGCTCTTACAAGAGCATCGGCTCTGGGCTCTCGGGGCCACGCCGCTGGCTTGCCCTGGTCGGTCCTGAGAAGGACAGCGATCCAGGGGAGTCCCAGGGCCTATCTAGCCGGTCTTCTTGCTTCGCTGGTTAAGGCTTAACACTGAACCCCCGAGCCCTCCGGCTCACCACCTTATATAGCAACTCCCCCACTGAGGGGTGGGGCCGTGGGGGATCCCAGCACCATTGTCAGCCCCCCAGGCTAAACGGTGCGGACGTCGATGTAAGCACTTCCTCACGTACAGACATAGCCACGCCCAGTGTGTTTGTTTCCCATCCGTAACAACTCTACACATGCACACCGGCTCGTGCGCATCACGTGACCACGATGAGGCCTCACCACGTGACCACAATGAGACTCAACCACGTGACCACGATAAGGCTTCATCACATGACCACAATGAGGCTTCACCACGTGACCACAATGAGGCTTCATCACGTGTTCACAATGAGGCCTCACCATGTGACTACAATGAGGCCTCACCACGTGACTACAATGAGACCTCACCACGTGACTACAATGAGGCCTCACCACGTGACTATAATGAGACCTCACCACGTGACTACAATGAGGCCTCACCACGTGACCACAATGAGACTTCACCACGTGACCACGATAAGGCCTCTAAACAACGTCTCCCATTCCACGAACTCGCATCACGCATCACGCGCCCACCACCACAACAGAACGGGGGTGTCAGCGGTACCAAAACAATATGGCGTCCCCCCCCCCCTCTTCCTTCCCAACCCCTCCCCCCTCCCTGCTAGGTCGGAGCGACTTCTCCAATGTCAGCGGCACCGTCGCATCCGCCGAGTTCGTGCCGGTCGACCGCGCGGTGAGCCACGTGTTTGCGATCCACACCACGGCGCCGAAAGTCGTCAGGGTCAAGGTCGAGTGGCTCAGGTATTCAGCCGACTAAGGCGGGGGTGGAAGGGGTGGTGGTGGTGCCTCAAATATTAGAAGTAGTAGTCACCCCCTGTGAGTGGCTGGCTGAGGTGCCATCTGTTGAGGAAGTACTGAAGGGGATCCAAAGTCTGAGACCAGGAAAGGCACCGGGCAGAGATGATCTCCCAAGCGAAATGCTGAGGGAGGGTGGTGTTTGTGCACAGAATGCCCTGCATGACATCATAACAACAGTCTGGACTACTGGACGGGTTCCTCAGGATTGGAAGGATGCCCTGGCGGTCCCCCTCTTTAAGAAGGGGGACCGCACATACTGTAACAACTACAGGGGCATCTCACTCCTCAGTATGCCGGGAAAGGTCCTAGCAAGGATTATTCAACATCGCCTTGCCAGGCACGCTGAGGAGAGGCTTGCGGAGCCCCAATGTGGTTTCAGATAAGGGCGGTCCTGCACAGATGCCATATTTTCTGTCCGTCTGCTACACAAGAGGTATAGGGAATTCCCACAAGACCTACATCTCTGCTTTACTGACCTGGTCAAGGGCTATGATACCATTAGCAGGCATGGGCTCTGAGTTGTTGTTCGTGCTTTCAGAATCCTTGACTCGCTGTTCAAAATCATTAAGGACCTTCATGATGGTCAGTGGGCTCGGGTAAAACTACATGGCCAGGAGATGGAGCCATTCCCTTTTCACCTGGGGTGCGACAGGGATGTCCTCTGGCTCCCACATTATTTACATCTATTTCGACCACGTAGTTTGTGAAGCCTTCAATAGCTGTACCGGAGGAATTTCCATATGGTACAGATACAATGGGAGGCTGATCGATGCCCGTGTGCGGTCAAGGGATGAATCCCGATAGTGCAACAATGTTATGTATGCCGATGTTCTGGTAATTGCTGTTCTCTCAGAGGAAAAGTTGGAGGTGCTGCTGTTGAACCTGGAGCATGCCACTAAGAGGTGGGGTCTTACCATCAGCCCCACCAAAACTAAGCACCTGCCTGGGTATTTTGTACCATCGGACACTCCACCCCCACGACTCCAAATTGGTGATGGGGCAGTTGGGGAGATAGTGGAGTGTTTCCCATACCTGGGTAGTCTGCTCATGACCAGTTTTACAGCAGAGGTCTCACTCCGAATCAGTCGAGAGTAACGCTACGTGGAAGTTACCTGGTCTGTCGCTCCACACAAAGCTTCAGGTCTTCTCGGCCACAGGCATGCCCTCCCTTCTCTTCGCTTGCGAAACGTGGACTCCCCTAATGTAACATCTATGCTGGTTAGAAACATTTAGGCTGTCTTTCCTATGATCCATACTGGGTTTAACCAGGCTGGATTATGTGAGGAACTCACAAATCCTTGAAAGATCTGGACAAAGTCCCATCGGTGAGCTCCTCCAGCAGGCAAGGCAGTGTTGGCTGGGTCATGTAGCCCGCATGCCCAGCCACCGCATGCCCAGACAGCTTTTGTTCGGCTGGACAGAGGGGGCTAAACAGGTGTGGCACGGGGCTACAGAAGAGATGGAGTAATGTAGAACAAGAGGATATGGAGCTGAGTGGACTTTCTGATGACTGGTACTAGCGGTGTCAAGATCGGCCTCTGTAGAGGAGGCTCGTGAAGGATGCTACTGGGCAGTTGAAGGCAGTCGCCCTCCAACAACAACGGAGGGAGAGGAGCGACGCTCACAACAATGAGCGGAGCGCCGGGTGGCTAAAGCACAGCAAGTTGGCTCAGTAGGGGCACAGGTGGCGCATCGTCTAGTCATCTTTGTCGACCCGTGGCACCTGGGCCTGCCCCGTGACCTCCTGCCACGGGCGTGTGACACTTCACGTGGCCTCAATGTGCACATAGCCCGGCACAAGCATCGTGGTGAGATCACCGCAACTTAGTGGCGAATGGCTGTTGTTGTTGTTGTTGTTGGTGGTGGTGGTGGCAGTGGTGGTGGCGGTCCCAGTACAAGTGGCGGTGGTGATGCCATTTTCTCACAGCCCCAACAACGGGGCGATCACAGCAAGTGGACGAACGTTCGGGGTGTAAACGCAGCAAGAAGATGAGCGCCTTGAACTCTCTCAACTAAAAAAGAGAGGTGACCTCGTCATCCTCTCAGCCGACAAGGGCAAATGCCACTGTCATCTTGAAACAAAGCCACATACAATAACAACATTCAAGGACCTACTTAATGATGGCAGCTATACCATGATCAATAGAGATCCTACCAACTGCCTGGTTACAAAAACCAACAACATCATCACGTGATTCGACATCGGATTGGATACCATAGACTCACTTGACTGCTAGATTTGAAGCTTTCGTGACTGCAAGGATTCATATTCTTAGTTCTTTCGTAAAGTCACCGTGTAGGTTAAAAAATTAAATAAAAATTAATAAAAAATAAATAATAAAATCACGACGTTTCGGAGGCAACACAAGTCTCCGTCATCAGGTGGGACCGTCACAGCCAGATTTTGCTGCATCAAGTGATGCAGGGATTCAGATGCAAGCTCTTAAATCAAGCTGTGACGGTCCCACCTGATGACGGAGACTTGTGTTGCCTCCGAAACGTCGTGATTTTATTGTTTTATTTTTTATTAATTTTAATTTCATTTTTTTACCTACATGGTGACTTTACCGAAAGAACCAAGAGTATGAATCTTTAATCGAACCAACCAAGCGGTTTGCCTTAAAACCCTCTGCTGCTAGACCACCCAGATCTTATGGCTTACCAAAAATCCATAAAGAAGGCACACCGCTCCGCCTTGTCGTCTCCACCATTGGCTCACCCACCGCTTCATCCTCAATCCCCACTCTCCTCTCCTACTCCCCCCGGACACCCCTCAGCGATCGAACTCGGGTCGCCGGGATCGGTAGCGCAGCACGGCACTGCCATGACCGTTCTCCTGTGACTAGCAGTGACCGTACGATCTCTCCTCCGACTCCCTTCCGACAGCCTCATGAACCACTCGTCGTGCGTGAACGAGAGCCTCACGGTGCTGGACGGTGACCCCGGCAGCGGTGACCCGGAGTCCCTGGCCGTGCTGTGCGGCACGGGGCGCGGATCCGTGCCGCCCCACAGCCTCAAGTCGACGGGGCAAAGCCTCAGCCTGGTGCTCAACTCCACGGGGCCCTGGAGGGTAACTTAGTGGTGGCGGTGGTGGCGGTGGTGGTGGTGGCAGTGATGGTGGTGGCGGCGGTGGTGGTGGTGATGGTGGTGGTGGTGGCGATGGCGGTGGTGGTGATTGTGGGTGGCGGTGGTGGTGATTGTGGGTGGCGGTGGTGGTGATTGTGGGTGGCGGTGGTGGTGATTGTGGGTGGCGGTGGTGGTGATTGTGGGTGGCGGTGGTGGTAATGGTGGCGGTGGTGGCGGTGATGGTGGTGGTGGTGATGTCGGTGATGATGATGGCGGTGGTGGTAATGGTGGCGGTGGCGGTGGTGATGGTGGTGGTGTGATGGCTGCGGTAGTGGTGGCAGTGATGGTGATGGCGGTGGTGGTGATGGTGGCGGTGGTGGT
>NW_026891626.1:185954-266215 GCF_015708825.2 Lethenteron reissneri
TGCTCCCCCCTGCTCCCTCCTGCTACCCCCTGCCCCCCTGCTCCCCCCCTGCTCCCCCTGCTCCCCACCTGCTACCCCCTGCTACCCCCTGCTCCCCCCCTGCTCCCCCCTGCTCCCTCCTGCTACCCCCTGCTCCCCCATGCTCACCCCCCCTGCTCCCCCTTGCTCCCCCCCTGCTACCCCCTGATCCCCCCCCTGCTACCCCCCTGCCTCCCCCCCTGCTCCCCCCCTGTTACCCCCCTGCTCCCCACTGCTCCCCCCCTGCTCCCCCCCTGCTCCCCCCTGCTCCCTCCTGCTACCCCTCTCTCTGCATCCCCCGTGTGTGCCAGTGCATCGCTGCTCTCCTCTGCCTGCTCACCCCCCGTGTGTCTCTCTCTGCTCCACCCCCGCTCCCCACTGCTCCCCCCTCTCTGCTCCCCCCTGCTCCCCACTGCTCCCCCCTCACTGCTCGCGCGTGTCGCTCACCCCGCGAGGCCGCCGAAGAGGAACTTGACGCCTTTGGGCGCCGTGCGCGGCCTGCCAACAACCCCCGCTCCGCTCTGCGCCGCCATCGCCGCCAAGGTGACACGTGACGTAGGGGGGCCACGTGACGTAGGGGGGGGGGGGGCACGTGACGTGGGGGGGGCCACGTGACGTAGAGGGGCCACGTGACGTAGGGGGGTGGGGGGCACGTGACGTGGGAGGGGCCACGTGACGTAGGGGGACCACGTGACGTAGGGGGGGGGGGCACGTGACGTGGGGGGGGCCACGTGACGTAGAGGGGCCACGTGACGTAGGGGGGGGGGGGCACGTGACGTGGGAGGGGCCACGTGACGTAGGGGGACCACGTGACGTAGGGGGGGCCACGTGACGTAGGGGGGACCACGTGACGTAGGGGGCGGCCACGTGACGTAGGGGGGCGGTGCCAAGGAGGACCACGTGGTTAAGTGGGGGGGGGGGGGGTGTAAGACTCACACAGCAGAGACCCATAGACTCACACAGAGACCCATAGACTCACGCAGCAGAGACCCATAGACTCACACAGAGACCCATAGACTCACACAGAGACCCATAGACTCACACAGCAGAGACCCATAGACTCACACAGAGACCCATAGACTCACACAGAGACCCATAGACTCACACAGAGACCCATAGACTCACACAGCAGAGACCCATAGACTCACACAGAGACCCATAGACTCACACAGAGACCCATAGACTCACACAGAGACCCATAGACTCACGCAGCAGAGACCCATAGACTCACACAGAGACCCATAGACTCACACAGAGACCCATAGACTCACGCAGCAGAGACCCATAGACTCACACAGAGACCCATAGACTCACACAGAGACCCATAGACTCACGCAGCAGAGACCCATAGACTCACACAGAGACCCATAGACTCACACAGAGACCCATAGACTCACACAGAGACCCATAGACTCACACAGAGACCCATAGACTCACACAGCAGAGACCCATAGACTCACACAGAGACCCATAGACTCACACAGAGACCCATAGACTCACACAGCAGAGACCCATAGACTCACGCAGCAGAGACCCATAGACTCACGCAGCAGAGACCCATAGACTCACGCAGCAGAGACCCATAGACTCACACAGAGACCCATAGACTCACACAGAGACCCATAGACTCACGCAGCAGAGACCCATAGACTCACACAGAGACCCATAGACTCACACAGAGACCCATAGACTCACACAGCAGAGACCCATAGACTCACACAGAGACCCATAGACTCACACAGAGACCCATAGACTCACACAGAGACCCATAGACTCACACAGAGACCCATAGACTCACACAGCAGAGACCCATAGACTCACACAGCAGAGACCTATAGACTCACACAGCAGAGACCCATAGACTCACACAGAGGCCCATAGACTCACACAGCAGAGACCCATAGACTCACACAGCAGAGACCCATAGACTCACACTGCAGAGACCCATAGACTCACACAGCAGAGACCCATAGACTCACACAGAGACCCATAGACTCACACAGCAGAGACCCATAGACTCACACAGAGACCCATAGACTCACAGAGCAGAGACCCATAGACTCACACAGAGACTCATAGACTCACACAGCAGAGACCCATAGACTCACACAGAGACCCGTAGACTCACACAGAGACCCGTAGACTCACACAGAGACCCATAGACTCACACAGAGACTCATAGACTCACACATAGACTCATAGACTCACACAGAGACCCATAGACTCACACAGAGACCCACAGACTCACACAGAGACCCATAGACTCACACAGCTATCCTAAAATACAGCACCATATTTTAACACTAAAGCAGTCACTGACTCGCAACAACTTGCAATCATAAGTGACAGAGTTAATTTCGGGTAAAATCAATGAAAATGGGGTAAGCCGATAGCATAGAAATGAGATGTGATGGAGCAAATCTGAGATCAGATTTGGAATCAGCACCCTGAAATTAGTCTAGAACAGCTGCAAAAGTCCAGGCCAGAAAAACATGTGTTTTTTTGTTGACCAGTGTAATTTTTCGTCCTTTCACCGCACCTCCGATTAGACACGGTTGGATACGTACGGTGCCAAAAAAGTTCAACATATTCTTGGTTCTTTCGGTAAAGTCACGTAGAAGGGAAATTATAAAATAATAAAAATAAAACATCATACAATTCTCACGACGTTTTGATTGCAACACAAGCAATCATCATCAGGTGTGAAAACCACAGCAAGAAAAATTGAAAAAGTGGAGGTTTTTTCTTAACGTCGTGAGAATTTTATTGTTTTATTTTTATTATTTTATTGTTTTATTTGTATTATGTTATTGTTTAATTTTTATTATTTTTTCATTTCCCTTCTACGTGGTGACTTTACCGAAAGAACCAAGAAGATGAATCCCTGTAGTCACGAAAGCTTTAAATCGAAAGTTCAACATACACACAAAAAGACGCGCTTACAAAATATCTCCCCAATAATTTACGATTTTAATAGACGCACCATGTGCAGTAATTAAATGCGTATTACAACGATGATGCAATTAGCTGATTAAACAAATGGCACGCGGACATGCGAGTCGTGCAAATCGTGTGCAGATGAACTACAATCGGTATGGCCTTGTGCACGAACAGTTAGCAAGCACAGAGTGCTTCTCCTAACACGATGCGTATCGTAATTTTCATGACGCGAATTGTACGTAACGCGGTGATGGACGTGTGATAGGGAACGCGTTTTTGTAACGCGCGGTTTGCGAATTGGATATAAGCAGCTTCACGCGATGGAGCGAACGGCTGGATCATCATCATCATCCTCATCATCATCATCGTCGTCATCATCATCATCGTTGTCATCATCATCATCGTCATCATCGTCGTCGTCGTCATCATCGTCATCATCATCATTATCATCATCATGGTCATCATCATTATCATCATCGTCATTATCGTCATCATCATCATTGTCGTCATCATCATCGTCGTCGTCGTCATCATCGTCGTCATCGTCATCATCATCGTCATCATCATCACGGTCATCATCATCGTCATCATCATCATGGTCATCATCATCCTCGTCGTCATCGTCATCATCATCGTCATCATCATCACGGTCATCATCATCGTCATCATCATCATGGTCATCATCATCCTCGTCGTCATCGTCATCATCATCGTCATCATCATCACGGTCATCATCATCGTCATCATCATCATCCTCATTATCATCATCGTCGTCGTCGTCATCATCGTCGTCATCATCGTCATCATCATCATCATCGTCGTCATCATCATCATCACGGTCATCATCATCATCATCATGGTCATCATCATCATCGTCGTCATCGTCATCATCATCATCATCACGGTCATCATCATGGTCATCATCATCATCGTCGTCGTCGTCATCATCATCGTCATCATCGTCATCATCATCATCATCATCGTCGTCATCATCGTCATCATCGTCATCATCATCATCATTATCATCATCGTCATCATCATCATTATCATCATCGTCGTCATCATCGCACGAGACACTGGGATGCTTCTAGACACTACCCACCACCACGCACCACGTCTTTGTTCAGGCCATGCATCATCTTGCACGCTATCACGAACTGTGCCTACCCTCTATATTATGTATCATTCTTTATTACGTGATTCCGTAAAGTTGTGTTCTTCAGGAACGCAACTACCACCACCAATACCACCGTCGCAGCTCCCGCTTCATAACAATCATAATAACAATGACAACAACAATAACAACAACAATGACAACAACAATAATACCAACAACCATAACAATAGCAACAATGAAAAAATTAGCCCGTAAAAACAAAGTTTTTCACTATAAATCCTTTATATGCGTGGCGGCTAGAGTCCTTTCGTCCTCTGGCTTGAGATGGCTGCCACCTATGGGTCAGATGATTGCCTGCCACCATTAAGCAATTGGTAATTTAATATAATTTATTTTTTCCTAAAAAGTGTAAAATTTTGGAAAATTTTTTTTACACGAAAATGCATTGTCACGCACAACGAGTCTGTGTGCAAAATGTCAGCTCGATTGGATCACGGAAAGTGGGATAAAAAACGACCGAAAGATTTGTACGGTCGTAAGCAAGCAAGCAAGCACGCAAGCAAGCAAGCAAGCGAACTTAATATAAAGGATTAAACAAGTATAACCCGTAAAAACAAAGTTTTTCACTCTAAATCCTTTATATGCGTGGCGGCTAGAGTCCTCTCGTCCTCTGGCTTGAGATGGCTGCCACCTATATTGTCAGATGATTGTCTGCCAGTATTAAGCAATTGGTAATTAAATATTTAATTAGTTTTCCCTAAACAGTGTAAAATTTTGGAAAAAAAATTGCACGAACATTAATTGTCTCGCACAACGAGTCTGTGTGGAAAATGTCAGCTCGATTGGATCACGGGAAGTGGGTTACAAAACGACCGAAAGGTTTGCACGGTCGTAAGCAAGCAAGCAAGCACGCAAGTGAACTTAATATAAAGGATTTAAAAATATAACAACCATAACAACAATAACGTTACCAACAATCAAAACAACAAAAACAACTACAATATCATATTCTCGGTTCTTTCGGTAAAGTCACGTAGAAGGGAAATAATAAAATAATATTAATATGAATCAATACAAATTCTCACGACGTTTCGACTGCAACACAAGCAATCATCATCAGGTGTGAAATCCACAAAAATCAAATTTACAATTTAAAAAATTTTCTTTTTCTGGATTTCAAAATTTTCTAATTTTCTTTCTGTGGATTTCACACCTGACGATGATTGCTTGTGTTGCAGTCGAAACGTCGTGAGACATTTTTCTTGATTTATATTTATATTATTTTATTATTTCCCTTCTACGTGACTTTACCGAAAGAACCAAGAATATGAATCCCTGCAGTCACGAAAGCTTTAAATCAAAACTGCAATATCAACAATAATTAACAACATTGACAGCTATGACAACAATAATACAATATCAAACAATATCAACAACAAGAACAACAACAACCATACCAACCATAAAATTACTACACGCATATTCAACGCCTATTATAATATTAATAAAGACAAACACCAATTTACACCATTGGAACCTCATTTGCCAGTAGCAAAATATGATAATTGTTTTTTTACCCTTCTATCTGGCAAAAAAACTGACACCTTTTTTACAAGGAGTCATGTTTGCATAGACCACAATACCTGCAGTTGGAATGCAAACAAAACACATAACTCTGATAATGTATGCACTGTCCTTGAAGTTGATTGGTTCAACACCATATGCACTGTCCTTGAAGTTGATTGGTCCACACCCGAGACGGCTTTCTTTAGAGCCTAGTCCCCATTGGTGTTGGACCAGATGACGCCAAAAATGCTTACCCCGAGCTCTCAATACTCTGATATTGCACTGTGTTTGAGTTGTACGCCTTCTGGTGTCATCTGGTCCAACACCAATGGAGACTAGGCTCTAAAGAAAGCTGTCTCGGGTGTGAACCAATCAACTTCAAGGACAGTGCATATTATTATCATCATCAGAGTTGCTTATTTTTGTTTGCTTTTTTGACTACTTGTGTTGTGGTTATTGCAAACATGATGCCTTGAATAAAGGTGTCAGTTTTGTACCAGTTTAAAAGGGTAAAAACCTACTTCTACTTTAAAGAACCTGTACTGCTGAGACGTGTATGGCCAGCGTATGTGTCATTTTCGACACGTCCTAAAACGTCGGCAGAAACAAACCTCTTTAGAGAAGTTTTTAGTCAGAAAGAGCTCAAGTGACTCACCGTTAGTGGCAGAAAAGAGGCACACAAGAGAAACAACCACAGAAGGGCAGTTTATCCGATGTTATTATTTGAAAGGGGACTCCCCTTCCAAACACTAACACCACCACCACCTCCTCCTACTCACCACCTTTCACTAAAGCCATCAACTCTCCTTACTAAAGGGCAAGTGAAGTTCAATGTTAATTTATTTCATTTATATTGCATTTATTTATTCATCTATTTCATTTATTTATTGTGTTTCTTGTTTTTTTTATTAACGATTTTATGCATGTAATTACTGTAAACTTCGTGTAAAACTCATAATCAACGTTTTTGGGTTTAGATCGCGTTATTTATAAATGTGTCGTAACCCTCCACCACCCGACACGGCCAATCAGTAAATAAGTATAACCCGTAAAAACAAAGTTTTCACTATAAATCCTTTATATGCGTGGCGGCTAGAGTCCTCTCGTCCTCTGGCTTAAGATGGCTGCCACCTATGGGTCAGATGATTGCATTGCACCATTAAGCAATTGGTAATTAAATATAATATTTTGTCCTAAAAAGTGTAAAATTTTGGAAAACATTTTCACGAACATTAATTGTCACGCACAACGAGTCTGTGTGGAAAATGTCAGCTCAATTGGATCACGGGAAGTGGGTTAAAAAACGACCGAAAGATGTGCACGGTCCTAAGCAAGCAAGCAAGTGAACTTAATATAAAGGATTTAAAAAGTGTCACGTTGACAAAAGACAAATAGTTCACTGCTTTAGCCCACCGGTGTGTTGAAGCGTGAAACCACAACATTTACAATTTGAGTTGTACGACGTTTCGCTGGTAATTGCATCCAGCATCATCGGGCAAATCGCTGCTTTAGAATGAGAGATTTCTTGCATCTGGAACCAATTAATGTCATTTACATTTTTTTTTATCAGCAAATTTAATTCGGTGTTCGAACAAATCGGTGTTCTTTGGAATCTGGAACGAGTTAAGTTCGATCACCGGGGTACCACTGTACTGCATTGACCACACTCGGGACTCATGTGGTGAACATGCAAACACATGGCTCTGATAATAACACTGGTCTACACACTTTTTCTCGCATAAGGTATTCCAACGCTTTTAAGGTGATTTTGAGGTGATGATTCCAAAGTTTTTGTCTATCACATCAGGTTTGTGAGATATCAAATATTGCATTTTCAATAAAAACTGCAGAAGAAAAATATTAAATAAATGTGGATATCTACATAAAATGATATTATAAACACACTATCCTAAAAATACAGCACCATATTTTAGCACTAAAGCAGTCACTGACTCGCAACAACTTGCAATCATAAGTGACAGAGTTAATTTCGGGTAAAATCAATGAAAATGGGGTATGCCGATAGCATAAAATGAGATGTGATAGAGCAAATCTGAGATCAGATTTGGAATCAGCACCCTGAAATTAGTCTAGAACAGCTGCAAAAGTCCAGGCCAGAAAAACATGTTATTATATTGTTGACCAGTGTTATTTCATTAACTCCATTGATAATTCTCTGTGTGATTATTTCCATGAAGCCCACACCAGAGGTCGCAACCGGGTACCCGATACCCGTACCCTACCCGATACCCGGCTACCCATACCCGGCCAGGTACGGGTAGCCGGGTAGGCCGTGAGTCACTGGTGAGTCACCGTTTGTCACTCATTTCCCAACGTCTTGTCTCTTCTCACAATTCAAGTTCCTAGAATCAATCCACCCGCGCCTACAACATGGCTTCATCCCAGAGGTCGCAATCAGGTACCCGATACCCGTACCCTACCCGTACCCGGCCGGGTACGGGTAGGGTACGGGTACGGCCGGGTACGGGTACCCATTTGCGACCCTGGTGCGGCCAGGTACGGGTACGGGTAAGGAATCAAAACCCGTTTGCGACCTCTGGCCCATACCGGCTACACAAGAGAGAAGATAAAGACGACAACGACAACCGTTATAACCCGCGCAGTTAGTTGTGTCGTCTCAGACGGCCGTCTGCTTGACGAACTCCAGGATCTTGGAGAGCCTGGTGAACACAGCCGGCGAGCTGCACAGACCCCAGCTGCCCACCCCCATCACGTACCAGCGTCCGTCCACCTCTCTGCACAGCAGTGGGCTCGCCAGGCTCTGCCGCACACACAGAGCACAGCAAAGACAACGACCATCATGTAATCCACCCCGTGTAGCCTGTGACAGACTGTGAGAGTAGGTTATAACCCTTTCCGACAATAAAATAGGTCTCCACCTGAGGACGGCTGCTTGCGTTGTGGCCGAAACGTCGTGAGAATGATTTTATTATTTTTTAGTTTATTACTTCCCTTCTGCGTGACTTTACCGAAAGAACCAAGAAGATGAATCCCTGCAGTCACGAAAGCTTTAAATCGAAATAAAATAGTTGTGTTAAGATGTTAAAACGCCAAACAGAAACTTTGTGCAAGGAATCTGTTTGGTGTTTTAACATGTCCTCTTTTATTGCCAGAAAGGGTCAAACTTATTCTTATATTTTGATACAGGTGTAGAGCAGAGGTCGCAAACGGGTTTTGATTCCTTACCCGTACCCGTACCCGGCCGCACCAGGGTCGCAAACGGGTACCCGTACCCGTATCCGGCCGGGTACGGGTAGCCGGGTATCGGGTAGGGTACGGGTATCGGGTACCCGGTTGCGACCTCTGGTGTAGAGGAGTGAAATTGGGCATGACGTCAGGTGTGCCGTTCAGTGCGATGACGTCACGCCTCCTAGGCTACTTAAGGGAGACCCCGTGACGTAAGCGGGGTCACTGTGGGAACGGGTAGAGTGAGAAGGATGAAGAGGGAACCAGTGGGTAGAGATGTAATATTGTAAATTATGGCGGGAGACCACTTGACGGGTAGCACACTTTATTAACACTTTCCTTAGCCACAATAACACGTGTGGACAACTACAGCTCACGCTACATGTTCCACCCGGCTACACACACACGGGCTCTCCAGCCCCGTAGCTTCCAGGAGAACTCACAGACCCACCCCGGCTGGGGTATGGGTCACGACCACTGGGTCCCGCAGCCCGGCCCTCACAAGGACGTCCGGCCGCGGGTCCCAAGGTCCCGCCTCTGAGCCACACAGGGTCCCGGCCCTTACAAGGACAGCGGGACTAGGGGTCTCAGGGCCCTATCTCTTCCTCCTCCGTCTTCTGTCTTCACTGGTTACCAACTCCCCGAGCGCCCGCGCGCATCGCCTTTTATAGTCCTCCGCTCCCGAGGGACGGAGCCTATGCGGACCGCGATGTGAGCACCCACCCTAGTTGACCAATCACCACGCGCTGCCACACGATCCCTTTTTCCAGCGCGTGTCACCACCACATAACCAATCACCACGCGCTGCCACACGATCCCTACTGCCAGCACGTATCACCACTACAGAGAGAGGGATCGAGTGGTGAGTCTGGGGAGAAGCCGGTGTTAGCCGTAGAGGTGTAGTCGGCAGAGGCCACGATCCGACACGAGAGAGAGAGACCGGAGCTAGCCGGCAGGGACCCGGACTCAGAGTAGGACCTCCCTAGCCCCTGGGAGTTGTGTACCCTGCTGTTCCGCTCACCCCGCAAAACTGATTGGAGGCACAGATCATCCTGCTGGTGACGGCTCTGACGCTGCTGCTGCTGCTGCTGTTGACGGCTCGGCATTCCTCCTGCCCCACGATGTTCACGCGTCGCACGATCTGCGAACCTGAAACGCGACGGAGGGAAAGACGTAAGGAACGCGTCCTACAGCCCGTGCGGTGCGCCCGCTCACGCTTTCTTTCCCCAGCAAGGCGCGGATGTCCCCGTGGGTGAAAGTTCAAGTTCATTTATTAGGTATAGCCCTGTGAGCCATTCGGCTCTTGAATCGGGTGCAACTGCAACAAACAAAAAACATGAACAAAAAATATCTTAAAGTGAATATGTGACTGAGTGCAAACAGAAAATCCAAGAAAAGACAGCAAAATATTGCTGTCTTTTCTTAGAGCCTAGTCTCCATTGGTGTTGGACCAGATGACGCCAAAAGGCGTTTTTCTATGGCGTGGATGCCACTTGGATAGGAGCGGCGTCATCTGGTCCAACACCAATGGAGACTAGGCTCTAAGAAAAGCTGTCTCGGGTGTGGACCAATCAACTTCAAGGACAGTGCATATCATTATCATCATCAGAGTTGTTTCTTTTTGTTTGCATTTTGACTGCTTGTGTTGTGGTGATTGCAAACATGATGCCTTGTAAAAAGGTGTCAGTTTTTGTACCAGTTGAAATGGTATAAACCTATCACTATCTTAAGCGCTGTCACGAACTGCACCCTACCCTCTATATTATTTATCACTAATTATTACAACGCGATTATGTCCGTTAAGTGGTGTTATTCAGCATCTCTACTACTACTACCACCACGTTAATGGGGGACACGAGTTTCCTTTTTGTTATTGTTGTTGTAACATTCTCCAGGTCCTCCGCTTTCCCCCACGTTTACATTTAAAATCGATGTCTTTACACATTGAAGACTAATCTGGCTGCTTATACATGTTCACGCGATGATGATGATGATTTCGATTTAAAGCTTTCGTGACTGTCATCTTCTTGGTTCTTTCGGTAAAGTCACGTAGAAGGGAAATAATAAAATAATAAAAATAAAACATAATAAAGTAATGAGAATTATTTTATTACTACGTGACTTTACCGAAAGAACCAAGAAGATGATGATGATGATACACTACTTGGTTTGAGCCACCATCATTGGCTGATAGCCAGGACGCCTTCTGAAAAAGAGCTGCATAGAAAGCAGCTCAATTCGGGGGTGAAATAAGAAAACAAGTTTAAAATATCTTCTTGGTTCTTTCGGTGAAGTCACGTAGAATGGAAATAATAAAAACAGGTCCCTGCGGGGTGGGCTGGTAGGAACGAATAACCAAAGAATATAAACATAATGTATTATTACACTTGTTTAGCCAGGAAAGCCCCACTGAGTCTAAAGGTTTTTGTAGGGTCCTGCCAAGTGTTTGCAATAGGGGGCAATGTTGCTACACCTAATCGGACGATACGAAGGGAGAGATTGAGGCCTAGCTGTAGGCTTTACGCCGCCGTGAGTTAATTTTTATTTTAAATGTTTTAATGAGTTATGTAAAAGCTTTAAATTTAAATGTTTCTATTTAAAAACATGAGGGAATGTAACATTGTTAAACATTAACTCCCTTTCACACACGCGGGGGTACGATACGAAGGGAGAGTTTGAGGCCTATTTCTAGGCTTTAGGCCTAGCTGTAGGCTTTAGGTCGCTGTGAGTTTTTTTATTTAATTTCAAAGTATTAATTAAAAGCTATCTCAGGGAATTATTAGGGCGCTGTGAGTTTTTTATTTAATTTCAAAGTTTTAATTAAAAGCTATCTCAGGGAATTATTAGGGCGCTGTGAGTTTTTTATTTAATTTCAAAGTTTTAATTAAAAGCTATCTGAGGGAATTATAAGGGAATGTTACACTTGTTTAGCCAGGATAGCGTCGCTGAGTCTAAAGGTTTTTGTAGGGTCATGCCAAGCGTTTGCAGTAGGGGGCGATGTTGCTACATGGACGGACGGACGGACGGACAAACGGACGGACGATATAATCTATTGGTGTCTGGTCCACTTCGTTCCTACCAGTATAATAAAAATAAAACACCTATAAAGTTAATTCTCACGCCGTTTCGGCCACAACGCAAGCAGCCGTCCTCAGGTGAAGAACAGCGCTTATCAGAGTCTGTCTTCTCGACAGACCTGTTCTTCACCTGAGGACGGCTGCTTGCGTTGTGGCCGAAACGTCGTGAGAATTAGTTTATTATGCTTAATTATTTTATTATTTCCCTTCTACGTGACTTTACCGAAAGAACCAAGAAGATGAATCCCTGCAGTCACGAAAGCTTTAAATCGAAGTTTAAAATATTTTTCCCTTTCAAAAGACATTTAGCATCGAGGATCAGCGCACCGGTTAGGTCAAATCGACTCGAGCAACAACCAACCTCCGCTCGCGACGAATAGATTTACCCGCTTGGATGGACGCGACGGAGCAAGACTTCCCGGGTAGGAGATTTGGCTCGCGCCTGTCCGGGAGGCAAGCCGGCCTCACGGCGTCCGAAAGTGGAATGGCGTAGCTCAGTTGCACCAGTGCAGCGTCGTAGTCGGAGGTGGTGGCGTTGAACTTGGGATGCAGGTGAATGGCGGCGAGGGGTTGGAAGTTGCTGTTGTTGAAGGCTGCCCGCCAGTCGACAGGCAGGGCGGACCTGCGGTGCGTTAAAACTTAATTTGGAGCTTTCGTGACTGCAGGAATTACTCTTTGGTTCTTTCGGTAAAGTCACGTAGAAAGAGAAAATAATAAATTAAATACCAGCATACGACGTTTCGATTGCAACACAAGCAATCATCATGAAATAGAAAGACAAATCTAGTATACTTAGAAATGTTTCATTACATTTCTAAGTATACTATATTTGTGGAACACAGAAGTCCGACCAGTGGAGGTGGGCTGCAGAGGTTTTGTGGTAACATCTACAACCAGACTGCTTAGAGACCTGGGAATTAAGGGCCAGAGCCAGCATTACGGCAATCAGAGCTGTATCGGAGGCGGCTGAAGGCAGCAGTCAGTGGCTCTGGATGAAGAGGAAAGACCCCAGCTGGGCCCCGAAGTGAGAGGGCCAGGAGGTATGCGGTCAACAAGTGCTTGACTCAGGGAGGAGGACGCCCCTGCCATGCATAGTCCCATGGGATGTTGGCTATCAACAACAAGGCAACTCCTACGACTAATTGGGAATGGGACGCAAGCGTAGGATTGATCACCCTGTAGCTGGCCGCCTTTGGGGAGGGTGTATAGTGTGAAAGGCCGAAACACCCTAGGAACCGAAGGTACACTACTGACGATGCGCTCCCCAAATTTCACCAGGCTCACTATTCATGAACTCTTGAAAGTGCTTGCACAAAGGATAGTAACATCTCATCCTGTGTTCTTGGAATCTGATGATATGCTTGTGTTGCAATCGAAACGTCGTATGCTAGTATTTAATGTATTATTTTCTCTTTATATGTGACTTTACCGAAAGAACCAAAGATTAAGGCTGTCGTGGTAAACGATGGCATTTCCGTAATCATTATTGGGGGTTCACAAACGCTTTTTTTGGCACTGTATATGACAGCGGCCAAATTGGCGAGATTTTTAAATCCTTTATATTAAGTTCGCTTGCTTGCTTACGACCGTGCAATATTTCGGTCGTTTTTTAACCCACTTCCCGTGATCCAATCGAGCTGACATTTTCCACACAGACTCGTTGTGCGTGACAATTAATGTTCGTGAAATTTTTTTTTCCAAAATGTTACACTTTTTAGGACAAAAATATTATATTTAATTACCAATTGCTTAATGGTGCAATGCAATCATCTGACCCATAGGTGGCAGCCATCTCAAGCCAGAGGACGAGAGGACTCTAGCCGCCACGCATATAAAGGATTTATAGTGAAAAACTTTGTTTTTACGGGTTATACTTGTTTAAACTCCCTCCTCTGGTGCACAGGATGACATGGGTTCGATCTCGGACCTGACAATGCCTACTACTATATATTTGAAGTTTGCGTCTCTCTCTCATCACGGTGGCTAGGAGATGTTAACTACCTCACCTGGTATGCAGGAGGTCGCGGGTTCAATACCGGCCCTACCAATGCTTGCTGCTGTATATTAGCAGTCTGCATGTCTCTCTTCCTGTGGTCGCGTGGATTTTTCTTTGAGTCCTCCGTTCTTTTTTATTATTATACGCTTTTATTGAGCTCACTTTGTCTGTTGTTGTTGTCGTATCCTCAAATCTTGTAACTTAATTTTGAACCAACTTCCCAATGTGGTATCGACTGAAAACTTCGTATACTTGTGTCTTACTGATGACAATACTATATTTTATCATAAAAAATAAACAAAATATTTTTAAACATTATTTTTACACGCTTTCTATTAACTCTGTCTGCTGTTGTTGTATCCTCAAATCTTGTAACTCAATTTTAACCCACTTCCCAATATGGTATCGACTGCAAACTTGGTATACTTATGTGATACTGATGACAATACTACATTCTATCATAAAAAATAAAAAATATAAATTTTAAATAATCTTTTTACACGCTTTCTATTAACTCTGTCAGTTATTGTCTTATCTTCAAATCTTGTAACTCAATTTTAACCCACTTCCCAATGTGGTATCGACTGCAAACTTCGTATACTTATGTCTTACTGATGACAATACTATATTTTAGCATTAAAAAAATCTATATATTTTTAAATTCTTTTTTATATGTTATGTTTAGGCTTGGATCTAATTGTCCACGCTCAACTGACGTTGGCTGTAAGTCACCACGGCCCCTCACGTCATGGCAAGCCTCGGGGCCACTTCCTGGAGTCGTGGAGTTCTGCCATTACTAGTACGGTACATTTCATTAAAGCGTGTTTTTAAAAAAGTATTTTAAAATATTACTTATTTTTCCTCCACATTTAAAATGAACCTCATCAGGCGTTCAGAGTATTTGGCTGCTGCTATGAATGCCCACGTGATCATGACGATGACATCAGTCGCTTCGTTGAGTATTTGTGATGGCCTGGTCGTTTTTGAATAAAATATTTTAAAATACTTTTTTTTTAAACACGCTTATATGAAATGTACTCGTAATGGCAGAACTCCACGACTCCAGAAAGTGTTCCCGAAGCTTGCAATAACATGGCAAATTACAGCCAACGTCAGTTGAGCGTGGACAATTAGACCCAAGCCTAAACATAACATATAAAATATTCTTAGGTTATTTTTTTTTTCGGTAAAGTCACGTAGGTGAAACATCAACCATTATATATACGGAGTGGTATCTCCTGTAATCTCTCATTTGCTTGATACAGCTGTCGGGCTGTGACGGTTCCACCTGAAGACGGAAGCTTGTGTTGCCTCCGAAACGTCGTGATTTTTATTTTATATTTATTTTACTTTAATTAATTTTAATTTTTTACCTACGTGACTTTACCGAAAAAACCTAAGAATATGAATCCTTGCAGTCACGAAAGCTTCAAATCTAGAATAACATATAAAAAATAATTTTAAAAATATAGATTTTTTATGCTAAAATATAGTATTGTCATCAGTATGGCATAAATATACAAAGTTTGCAGTCGATACCACATTAGGAAGTGGGTTAAAATTGAGTTACAAAATTTGATACAACTACGACAACAACAGACAGAGTTAAAAGAAAGCGTGTAAAAATATTTAAAAATACTTTTTTTTTAAACACGCTTTGTGTGCCGATGTGTGTTCTCTCTCTATGTATCTTTGCGATATCTGTCTGCTTATATGTCTGTCTATAGTTTTCTGGTTAGATTTTTGTTGCTATTTCTTTTATACCTGATGATGATTGCTTGTGTTGCAATTGAAACGTCGTAGTATGCTATTATTTAATTTATTATTTTATCTTTATACGTGACTTTACCGAAAGAACCAAAGAGTAATTCCTGCAGTCACGAAAGCTACAAATTAAGATTAATGAAATGTACTGTCCGAGCTGCCCCTGCCCATGCCACCTTCCCCCATCGCCCCTCCCCCCTCCTTCCACATGCCCCACCCCTGGGCGTGGTTCCCCGAGGCTTGCCGTGACGTCAGGGACCACGTGGTGATTTACAGGCAACGTGAGTTGAACGTGGACAATTAGAGGCGTAAAAAATATATTTTTTAAATATTTAAATTTTCAATGATAGAATATCGTGTTGTCATCAGTATGACATAGCCATACAAAGTTTGCACTCGATATCACATTGGGAATACGGTTGAATTTGAGTTACAATATTTTTGGATACGCAACACATACAGTAAGTGAAATAAAAGCGTGTAAAAAGTTTTTTACACTATGAGATCTCTCTTACCAGTGGCAAAATATAATAGTAGGTTTTTACCCTTTTAACTGGTACAATAAAGGTGTCAGTTTTGTACCAGTTAAAAGGGTAAAAACCTACTATTAGTGTAAAAAGTTTTCAAATATATGTTTTGCATTCTTCATGATAGAATATAGTATTGTCATCAGTATGACACAGCTATACGAAGTTTGCACTCGATACGAGATTAGGAATACGGTTGAAATTGAGTTACAATATTTTTTGATACGCAACACATACAGTAAGTGAAATAAACGCGTGTAAAAAGTTTTAAAATATATGTTTTGCATTCTTCATGATAGAATATAGTATTATCATCAGTATGACACAGCTATACGAAGTTTGCAGTCGATACGACATTGGGAATACGGTTGAAATTGAGTTGCAAGATTTTTGGATACAACACATACAGTAAGTGAAATAAAAGCGTGTAAAAAGTTTTAAAATATATGTTTTGCATTTTTTATGATAGAATATCGTGTTGTCAGCAGTATGACACAGCTATACGAAGTTTGCAGTCGATAGCACATTGGGAAGTGTGTAAAAACTTTGTTACAAGATTTATTTTTTGAGGATACAACAGACAAAGTGAGTTAAATAAGAGCGTGTAAAAAATTAGTTTTTCACTATAAATCCTTTATATGCGTGGCATCGGGGGCGGCTAGAGTCCTCTCGTCCTCTGGCTTGAGATGGCTGCCACCTATGGGTCAGATGATTGTCTGGCAGCATTAAACAATTGGTAATTAAATATTAAATTTGTTTTCCCTAAACAGTGTAAAATTTGGGAAATATTTTTTTCACGAACATTAATTGTCACGCACAACGAGTCTGTGTGCAAAATGTCAGCTCGATTGGATCACGGGAAGTGGGTTAAAAAACGACCGAAAGATTTGCACGGTCGTAAGCGTGCAAGCAAGCACGCAAGCAAGCGAACTTAATATAAAGGATTTAAAAAGAGCCACTGGTAAAATGAAAAATTGTTGTTTAATAGTTCAACACTTAGTAGTAGTCGTGGCTTTAGCGACCAATATTATATTAAAAAGAAGGTTTTTGTTTGGTTATATTGCGTAAATATAAATGTGTGTCGTTAAATACACCACGACCACCCGTCACACGACCAATTAGTCGCATGACGAGGCTTCTGATGATTGTTGTAATTTGTGGTGAAACGTCACGTTAACTGGAATTGTAAATGTTGCAGTGGGTTTACTCTCCAATACACACACACACCGGTTCGTGCTGAACTAAGTAACTAATTGTCACGATTTCGATTTAAAGCTTTCGTGACTGCAGGGATTCATCTTCCTGGTTCTTTCGGTAAAGTCACGTAGAAGGGAAGTAATAAAATAATAAAAATAAAACATAATGAAATAAAATAATATAATAATATAATAAAATAAAATAATATAATAATATAATAATATTTTATTTTATTATGTTTTATTTTTATTATTTTATTACTTCCCTTCTACGTGACTTTACCGAAAGAACCAGGAAGATAATTGTCACGATAGAAAAAATAAGTAAAACCTAAAAAAATGTAAATATGATTTCTAATAAAATAATATAGAATAATAATACAAATTGACACGAATGGAATAAATAAAAAAAAATAGTGAAATTTATAAAACAATGATACAATTTTATTTCACATAAAAATAATAAACAAAACATTTTAGAACAAATTTCGCGTAAAAATGTTAAAAAAATTTTTAAAATAAAAGTCACCACTCACGTGCCGCTGAAACAGGACGCGCTGGTGAGGAGCCACTGCGCGTTGAGAAGCGTCGAGTCGCACGAAGCAAAGTTCCCGCTGGTGCTTTGCAACTGGGCAAGCCACGGCTGCGTCTGCCCCATCGTTTCCACTCCGCAGTCTGTGCCGGGGAAGGGGGTGATAGCCATCGGCGTATAAGAGAGAGATCTGTGTGTGGCTCAGAGGTCACAAACAGGTTTTGATTCCTTACCCGTACCCGGCCGCACCAGGGTCGCAAACGGGTACCCGTACCCGGCCGTACCCGTACCCTACCCAATACCCGGCTGGGTACGGGTAGGGTACGGGTAACGGGTATCCGATTGCGACCTCTGGGATGAAGCCACGTTACAGGCGCGGGTGGGTTGATTCTAGGAACTTGAATTGTGAGAAGAGACAAGACGTTGGGAAATGAGTGACAAACGGTGACTCACCAGTGACTCACGGCCTACCCGTACCCGTACCCGGCCGCACCAGGGTCGCAAACGGGTACTTAGTTCAGCACTCACCGGTGTGTGTGTGTTTGAGAGTAAACCCACTACAACATTTACATTCAGAGAAGGGTTTGTCACATAAGCAAAACATAACCAATTAGTTAGTGCTGAGCTAAGTAACTACTTGGGCTTGGTAATAGGGTTTTACCCTTTCAACTGGTAGAAAAACTGGCACCTTTATACAAGGCATCATGTTTGCAATGACCACAACACAAGCAGTCAAAATGCAAACAAAAAGAAACAACTCTGATGATGATAATGATATGCACTGTTCTTGAAGTTGATTGGTCCACACCCGAGACAGCTTTTCTTAGAGCCTAGTCTCCATTGGTGTTGGACCAGATGACGCCAAAAGGCGTACAACTCAAAAACAGCGCACTATCAGAGTATTGAGAGCTCGGGGTAAGAATTTACACTATGAGACATCTCCTTTAACGTCAAATATCCTGTCGCTTACACATTCGTATAGTAAGAGGAAATGCTAATTATATATTTTTTAAACGATGCTGTGTTGTATTTTACGATTTCCAATATAACCCTAATCAATAATTTTAATCAATGAATTAATAATAGCAAAAATAAAGCCGGTGTCTAACCTCTTGAGGTTTGAGTTCTGCCAACGTACACGTAGCTGATCCTGAATCCCCGTCCTGGAGGAAATGCAGGGAGAGAGGCAAACGCAGGGCGTTAAGAAGCTATTGGAGTTCAACTCCGGTCATACAGAGACGCCCTCTACTTACGAACATTTGACTTCAGAATTTTCAGAGGTACGAACAAACCCCGGTCCGTATGTCCATTTGCCCGTTCGGACCGAGAGTTGTAAGTCCAACCACAGCACACTAGATGGCGGTGGTGGCATCTACATCTGCAGAACATGAAGAACCAGTGGCATCTACATCTACAGAACGTGAAGAACCAGTGGCATCTACAGAACATGAAGAACCAGTGGCATCTACATCTACCGAACGTGAAGAACCAGTGGCATCTACAGAACGTGAAGAACCAGTGGCATCTACATCTGCAGAACGTGAAGACCCAGTGGCATCTACAGAACGTGAAGAACCAGTGGCATCTACATCTGTAGAACGTGAAGAACCAGTGGCATCTACAGAACGTGAAGAACCAGTGGCATCTACATCTGTAGAACGTGAAGAACCAGTGGCATCTACAGAATGTGAAGAACCAGTGGGATCTACATCTGTAGAACGTGAAGAACCAGTGGCATCTCCATCTACGGAACGTGAAGAACCAGTGGCATTTACATCTGTAGAACGTGAAGAACCAGTGGCATCTACATCTACAGAACGTGAAGAACCAGTGGCATCTACATCTGTAGAACGTGAAGAACCAGTGGCATCTACAGAACGTGAAGAACCAGTGGCATTTACATCTGTAGAACGTGAAGAACCAGTGGCATCTACATCTACAGAACGTGAAGAACCAGTGGCATCTATATCTGCAGAACGTGAAGAACCAGTGGCATCTACATCTACAGAACGTGAAGAACCAGTGGCATCTACATCTACAGAACGTGAAGAACCAGTGGCATCTATATATGCAGAACGTGAAGAACCAGTGGCATCTACATCTACAGAACGTGAAGAACCAGTGGCATCTACATCTACAGAACGTGAAGAACCAGTGGCATCTATATCTGCAGAACGTGAAGAACCAATGGCATCTACTTCTACAGAACGTGAAGAACCAGTGGCATCTACATCTACAGAACGTGAAGAACCAGTGGCATCTATATCTGCAGAACACGAAGAACCAATGGCATCTACATCTACAGAACGTGAAGAACCAGTGGCATCTACATCTACAGAACGTGAAGAACCAGTGGCATCTACATCTACAGAACATGAAGAACCAGTGGCATCTACATCTACAGAACGTGAAGAACCAGTGGCATCTACATCTACAGAACATGAAGAACCAGTGGCATCTACATCTGCAGAACGTGAAGAACCAGTGGCATCTGCAGAACATGAAGAACTAGTGGCATCTACATCTACAGAACGTGAAGAACCAATGTGATCTACATCTACAGAACGTGAAGAACCAGTGGCATCTACATCTGCAGAACGGGAAGAACCAGTGGCATCTACATCTACAGAACGTGAAGAACCAGTTGCATCTACATCTGCAGGAGATGATACAACTTTAAAAGCCATTCCCCGTGTTTACTGTACATACTCTTTGGTTATTTCGGTAAAGTGACGTCGGTATAAATGTATTATATTTTATACCTAAGTGACTTTACTGAAAGAACCAAAGAGTATGGATCCCTGCAGTCAGGAAAACTTTACTGTACATGTTGTACAACATGGTTAGAATCGACAGGAGTAAATTTGCACTCACAAACAAATCGACTTCTGGAACTTAACTCTGTCGTAAGTAGAGGAGTTCCCATACATGAAAAATAAGAATAGGTTGTACCCTTTCTGGCAGTATTTAAACAGGAGTTGTGTTAAAATGTTCAAACACCAAATAGATGATACCTTTTGCAATAAATCAAGTTACGGCATTAAGCGCACACATGTGGTGTGCATACAAACAACACATGCTCTGATGATAATAATTTCACATGTCATTGTTTGTTAAACTGATTGGCCTACACTAGAGACAGCAACAGTCTTCTTTATGGCCGAGTCTCACCACTACCAGTAACAGAGCGAAGACTGACGCCAAAAGAGGAACAGTACAAAGACAATGCCGCTCGTATTAGAGGCATTTAGAAGTGTCTAGGGCCTACAAGAACCTTAATGCGGCCTAACACCACCATCGCCACAACCACCACCATCGCCTCCACCGCCATCACCATCACTGTCACCACCATCACCACCACCGCTACCATTACCACCACCGCCACCATCACCACCACCGCCATCACCATCACTGCCACCACTACCGCAGCCATCACCACCACCACCATCACCACCGCCACCGCCACCATTACCACCACCGCCATCATCATCACCGACATCACCACCACCACCATCACCGCCACCACCGCCACCATTACCACCACCGCCATCACCATCACCGCCACCACCATCACCACCACCGCCACCACCACCACCACCACCACCACCGCCACCATCACCACCACCGCCACCACCACCACCACCGCCATTGCCACCACCACCACCATCACCACCACCACCGCCGCCACCACCATCACTGCCACCACCACCACCGCCACCACCGCCACCACTAAGTTACCCTCCAGGGGCCCCGTGGAGTTGAGCACCAGGCTGAGGCTTTGCCCCGTCGACTTGAGGCTGTGGGGCGGCACGGATCCGCGCCCCGTGCCGCACAGCACGGCCAGGGACTCCGGGTCACCGCTGCCGGGGTCACCGTCCAGCACCGTGAGGCTCTCGTTCACGCACGACGAGTGGTTCATGAGGCTGTCGGAAGGGAGTCGGAGGAGAGATCGTACGGTCACTGCTAGTCACAGGAGAACGGTCATGGCAGTGCCGTGCTGCGCTACCGATCCCGGCGACCCGAGTTCGATCGCTGAGGGGTGTCCGGGGGGAGTAGGAGAGGAGAGTGGGGATTGAGGATGAAGCGGTGGGTGAGCCAATGGTGGAGACGACAAGGCGGAGCGGTGTGCCTTCTTTATGGATTTTTGGTAAGCTATAAGATCTGGGTGGTCTAGCAGCAGAGGGTTTTAAGGCAAACCGCTTGGTTGGTTCGATTAAAGATTCATACTCTTGGTTCTTTCGGTAAAGTCACCATGTAGGTGGGACCGTCACAGCTTGATTTAAGAGCTTGCATCTTGAATCCCTGCCTCACTTGATGCAGCAAATCTGGCTGTGACGGTCCCACCTGATGACGGAGACTTGTGTTGCCTCCGAAACGTCGTGATTTTATTATTTTATTTTTATTAATTTTTATTTAATTTTTTAACCTACACGGTGACTTTACCGAAAGAACTAAGAATATGAATCCTTGCAGTCACGAAAGCTTCAAATCTAGCAGTCAAGTGAGTCTATGGTATCCAATCCGATGTCGAATCAGTGATGATGTTGTTGGTTTTCGTAACCAGGCAGTTGGTAGGATCTCTATTGATCATGGTATAGCTGCCATCATTAAGTAGGTCCTGAATGTTGTTGTTGTATGTGGCTTTGTTCAAGATGACAGTGGCATTGCCCTTGTCGGCTGAGAGGATGACGAGGTCACCTCTCTTTTTTAGTTGAGAGAGTTCAAGGCGCTCATTCTTGCTGCGTTTACACCCCGAACGTTCGTCCACTTGCTGTGATCGCCCCGTTGTTGGGGCTGTGAGAAAATGGCATCACCACCGCCACTTGTACTGGGACCGCCACCACCACTGCCACCACCACCACCAACAACAACAACAACAACAGCCATTCGCCACTAAGTTGCGGTGATCTCACCACGATGCTTGTGCCGGGCTATGTGCACATTGAGGCCACGTGAAGTGTCAAACGCCCGTGGCAGGAGGTCACGGGGCAGGCCCAGGTGCCACGGGTCGACAAAGATGACTAGACGATGCGCCACCTGTGCCCCTACTGAGCCAACTTGCTGTGCTTTAGCCACCCGGCGCTCCGCTCATTGTTGTGAGCGTCGCTCCTCTCCCTCCGTTGTTGTTGGAGGGCGACTGCCTTCAACTGCCCAGTAGCATCCTTCACGAGCCTCCTCTACAGAGGCCGATCTTGACACCGCTAGTACCAGTCATCAGAAAGTCCACTCAGCTCCATATCCTCTTGTTCTACATTACTCCATCTCTTCTGTAGCCCGTGCCACACCTGTTTAGCCCCCTCTGTCCAGCCGAACAAAAGCTGTCTGGGCATGCGGTGGCTGGGCATGCGGGCTACATGACCCAGCCAACACTGCCTTGCCTGCTGGAGGAGCTCACCGATGGGACTTTGTCCAGATCTTTCAAGGATTTGTGAGTTCCTCACATAATCCAGCCTGGTTAAACCCAGTATGGATCATAGGAAAGACAGCCTAAATGTTTCTAACCAGCAAAGATGTTACATTAGGGGAGTCCACGTTTCGCAAGCGAAGAGAAGGGAGGGCATGCCTGTGGCCGAGAAGACCTGAAGCTTTGTGTGGAGCGACAGACCAGGTAACTTCCACGTAGCGTTACTCTCGACTGATTCGGAGTGAGACCTCTGCTGTAAAACTGGTCATGAGCAGACTACCCAGGTATGGGAAACACTCCACTCTCTCCACAACCGCCCCATCACCAATTTGGAGTCGTGGGGGTGGAGTGCCCGATGGTACAAAATACCCAGGCAGGTGCTTAGTTTTGGTGGGGCTGATGGTAAGGCCCCACCTCTTAGTGGCATGCTCCAGGTTCAACAGCAGCACCTCCAACTTTTCCTCTGAGAGAACAGCAATTACCAGAACATCGGCATACATAACATTGTTGCACTATCGGGATTCATCCCTTGACCGCACACGGGCATCGATCAGCCTCCCATTGTATCTGTACCATATGGAAATTCCTCCGGTACAGCTATTGAAGGCTTCACAAACTACGTGGTCGAAATAGATGTAAATAATGTGGGAGCCAGAGGACATCCCTGTCGCACCCCAAGGTGAAAAGGGAATGGCTCCATCTCCTGGCCATGTAGTTTTACCCGAGCCCACTGACCATCATGAAGGTCCTTAATGATTTTGAACAGCGAGTCAAGGATTCTGAAAGCACGAACAACAACTCAGAGCCCATGCCTGCTAATGGTATTATAGCCCTTGACCAGGTCAGTAAAGCAGAGATGTAGGTCTTGTGGGAATTCCCTATACCTCTTGTGTAGCAGACGGACAGAAAATATGGCATCTGTGCAGGACCGCCCTTATCTGAAACCACATTGGGGCTCCGCAAGCCTCTCCTCAGCGTGCCTGGCAAGGCGATGTTGAATAATCCTTGCTAGGACCTTTCCCGGCACACTGAGGAGTGAGATGCCCCTGTAGTTGTTACAGTATGTGCGGTCCCCCTTCTTAAAGAGGGGGACTGCCAGGGCATCCTTCCAATCCTGAGGAACCCGTCCAGTAGTCCAGACTGTTGTTATGATGTCATGCAGGGCAGTCTGTGCACAAACACCACCCTCCCTCAGCATTTCGCTTGGGAGATCATCTCTGCCCGGTGCCTTTCCTGGTCTCAGACTTTGGATCCCCTTCAGTACTTCCTCAACAGATGGCACCTCAGCCAGCCACTCACAGGGGGTGACTACTACTTCTAATATTTGAGGCACCACCACCACCCCTTCCACCCCCGCCTTAGTCGGCTGAATACCTGAGCCACTCGACCTTGACCCTGACGACTTTCGGCGCCGTGGTGTGGATCGCAAACACGTGGCTCACCGCGCGGTCGACCGGCACGAACTCGGCGGATGCGACGGTGCCGCTGACATTGGAGAAGTCGCTCCGACCTAGCAGGGAGGGGGGAGGGGTTGGGAAGGAAGAGGGGGGGGGGACGCCATATTGTTTTGGTACCGCTGACACCCCCGTTCTGTTGTGGTGGTGGGCGCGTGATGCGTGATGCGAGTTCGTGGAATGGGAGACGTTGTTTAGAGGCCTTATCGTGGTCACGTGGTGAAGTCTCATTGTGGTCACGTGGTGAGGCCTCATTGTAGTCACGTGGTGAGGTCTCATTATAGTCACGTGGTGAGGCCTCATTGTAGTCACGTGGTGAGGTCTCATTGTAGTCACGTGGTGAGGCCTCATTGTAGTCACATGGTGAGGCCTCATTGTGAACACGTGATGAAGCCTCATTGTGGTCACGTGGTGAAGCCTCATTGTGGTCATGTGATGAAGCCTTATCGTGGTCACGTGGTTGAGTCTCATTGTGGTCACGTGGTGAGGCCTCATCGTGGTCACGTGATGCGCACGAGCCGGTGTGCATGTGTAGAGTTGTTACGGATGGGAAACAAACACACTGGGCGTGGCTATGTCTGTACGTGAGGAAGTGCTTACATCGACGTCCGCACCGTTTAGCCTGGGGGGCTGACACGGTGCTGGGATCCCCCACGGCCCCACCCCTCAGTGGGGGAGTTGCTATATAAGGTGGTGAGCCGGAGGGCTCGGGGTTCAGTGTTAAGCCTTAACCAGCGAAGCAAGAAGACCGGCTAGATAGGCCCTGGGACTCCCCTGGATCGCTGTCCTTCTCAGGACCGACCAGGGCAAGCCAGCGGCGTGGCCCCGAGAGCCCAGAGCCGATGCTCTTGTAAGAGCCGGTCTGGGGACTCAGGGTGCCGTAATCCCAGCTTAACCAGAGCTGGGTCAGCTAGCCTCCCCTAGCCCTGTAGGGGAGGACCTAGGAGTAGGCTAGCTGTGACATAGATTGTGTGATCTCCCTGTTAGACGGGTGAAGGGGCCGGTCTGGTGACTCAGGGTGCCGTGATCCCAGCTTGGCCAGGGCTGGGTTAGCTAGCCTCCCCTAGCCCTGTAGGGGAGGACTTAGGAGTAGGCTAGCTGTGACATAGATTGTGTGATCTCCCAGTTAGACGGGTGAAGGGGCCGATACCCCTTCAAGTGTTGTACATCTCGGCGGGTTCTGTACTTTGTGCTTAATAAATAAGTGTGCCTCCGACTACGTCGTCCAAGCCTCCTTGAACCACACTACACGTGCATGTCGACGGAATGCCCTCACCCGTTCCCAGCGGCGACGCTGTAGTTGCTGGTGCTGCCATTGAGGTTGTTGCAGCTGTCGGCGTCGGTGTCGGTTGTGGCGGCGATGATGGCGTTGAATATGGCGTCGGCCATGTTGTCGTTTCTGCTGTTGCCGGTGTGGTGGCTGTAGTGGTGGTTGTGTTTGGTGCGTCTGTTGTGGTGGTTGTGTTTGGTTTGGTTGTTGTGTTGGTTGTTGTGGTCGGTGTGGTTGTTGTGGTGGTTGTGTTCGGTGTGGTTGTTGTGGTGGTTGTGTTCGGTGTGGTTGTTGTGTTGGTTGTGGTCGGTGTGGTTGTTGTGTTGGTTGTGGTCGGTGTGGTGGTTGTGTTGGTTGTAGTCGGTGTGGTTGTTGTGGTGGTTGTGTTCGGTGTGGTTGTTGTGTTGGTTGTTGTGTTGGTTGTGGTCGGTGTGGTTGTTGTGGTCGGTGTGGTTGTTGTGTTGGTTGTTGTGTTGGTTGTGGTCGGTGTGGTTGTTGTGGTCTGTGTGGTTGTTGAGGTGGTTGTGTTCGGTGTGGTTGTTGTGGTGGTTGTGTTTGGTGTGGTTGTTGTGGTGGTTGTGTTTGGTGTGGTTGTTGAGGTGGTTGTGGTCGGTGTGGCTGTTGTGTTGGTTGTGGTCGGTGTGGTTGTGTTGGTTGTGTTCGGTGTAGTTGTTGTGTTGGTTGTTGTGTTGGTTGTGTTTGGTGTGGTTGTTGTGGTGGTTGTGTTTGGTGTGGTTGTTGTGTTGGTTGTTGTGTTGGTTGTGGTCGGTGTGGTTGTTGTGGTCGGAGTGGTTGTTGTGTTGGTTGTTGTGTTGGTTGTGGTCGGTGTGGTTGTTGTGGTCTGTGTGGTTGTTGAGGTGGTTGTGATTGGTGCGTCTGTTGTGGTGTTTGTGTTTGGTGCGTCTGTTGTGGTGTTTGTGATTGGTGCGTCTGTTGTGGTGTTTGTGATTGGTGCGTCTGTTGTGGTGGTTGTGTTTGGTGCGTCTGTTGTGGTGGTTGTGATTGGTGCGTCTGTTGTGGTGGTTGTGTTTGGTGCGTCTGTTGTGGTGTTTGTGATTGGTGCGTCTGTTGTGGTGGTTGTGTTTGGTGCGTCTGTTGTGGTGGTTGTGATTGGTGCGTCTGTTGTGGTGGTTGTGTTTGGTGCGTCTGTTGTGGTGTTTGTGATTGGTGCGTCTGTTGTGGTGGTTGTGTTTGGTGCGTCTGTTGTGGTGGTTGTGTTTGGTGCGTCTGTTGTGGTGGTTGTGTTTGGTGCGTCTGTTGTGGTGGTTGTGATTGGTGCGTCTGTTGTGGTGGTTGTGTTTGGTGCGTCTGTTGTGGTGGTTGTGTTTGGTGCGTCTGTTGTGGTGTTTGTGATTGGTGCGTCTGTTGTGGTGGTTGTGATTGGTGCGTCTGTTGTGGTGGTTGTGATTGGTGCGTCTGTTGTGGTGGTTGTGTTTGGTGCGTCTGTTGTGGTGTTTGTGTTTGGTGCGTCTGTTGTGGTGTTTGTGTTTGCTACGTCTGTTGTGGTGGTTGTGATTGGTACGTATGTTGTGGTTGTGTTGGGTACGTCTGTTGTGGTGTTTGTGTTTGGTGCGTCTGTTGTGGTGTTTGTGTTTGGTGCGTCTGTTGTGGTGGTTGTGATTGGTACGTCTGTTGTGGTTGTGTTGGGTACGTCTGTTGTGGTGGTTGTGATTGGTGCGTCTGTTGTGGTGGTTGTGTTGGGTGCGTCTGTTGTGGTGGTTGTGATTGGTGCGTCTGTTGTGGTGTTTGTGTTTGCTACGTCTGTTGTGGTGTTTGTGATTGGTACGTCTGTTGTGGTGGTTGTGATTGGTACGTCTGTTGTGGTGGTTGTTGCTGATGCTGTTGAAGTATCCACCGATGGTGACGACATCGGTGGAACGACAATGACAATTGCAAACAAACACGATGTTAAAAGAGCATCAGCATTGTCGTAGAACATTCTACAGTGGCTAGAAGATGTTACTACCTCGCCTGGTATACAGGAGGTCGTCGGTTCTATCCGGACCCTGACGATGTCTGGTGCTGTATATTTGGAGTCTGCGTATTTCTGTCTTCCCGTGGTCACGCGGATTTTTAAATCCTTTATATTAAGTTCGCTTGCGCGCTTACGACCGTGCAAATATTTCGGTCGTTTTTTAACCCACTTCCCGTGATCCAATCGAGCTGACATTTTGCACACAGACTCGTTGTGCGTGACAATTAATGTTAGTGAAAACATTTTCCCAAAATGTTACACTTTTTAGGACAAAAATATTATATGTAATTACCAATTGCTTAATGGTGCAATGCAATCATCTGACCCATAGGTGACAGCCATCTCAAGCCAGAGGACGAGAGGACTCTAGTCGCCACGCATATAAAGGATTTATAGTGAAAAACTTTGTTTTTACGGGTTATACTTGTTAGAATCAACGTCACTCGGCATCTATCCCGATGGCTCTTTGCCTTCACTGCAGCCTGCATCCCTTTGGTTCTCATTAGTTACAACAAAAATATAATAATGCTAATGAGGGGCCGTCCATAAATGACGTCACGCGATCTTGGACGATTTTTGACCCCCCCCCCCACCCCCTCTTCACACGGTGTTACAAAAAGTCAGACCCGCCCCCCTCAAATATGCCCTTACACACAACCCCCGGTAAAATAGAAATGAGATTTTAGTTAGTTCGACTTTCAGTCGAGAACTTTTCCACTCCAGTTTAACACGTGTGAGGCTTTCGCGACCAATATTATTCATAATCAACGTTTTTGGGTGTTAGATCGCGTTATTTATAAATGTGTCGTAACCCTCCACCACCCGACACGGCCAATCAGTAAAAAAGTGTCACGTTGACAAAAGACAAAATAGTTCACTGCTTCGGTAAAGGCACGTAGGTTAAAAAATGAAACCAAAGAGATTGAATCACGACGTTTCGGAGGCAACACAAGCTTCCGTCTTCAGGTGGAACCGTCACAGCCACGACAGCTGTATCAAGTTGATAGCTGTATCAAGTTGATAGCTGTATCAAGTTGATAGCTGTATCAAGTTGATAGCTGTATCAACTTGATAGCTGTATCAAGTTGATAGCTGTATCAAGTTGATAGCTGTATCAAGTTGATAGCTGTATCAAGTTGATAGCTGTATCAAGTGGATAGCTGTATCAAGTTGATAGCTGTATCAAGTTGATAGCTGTATCAAGTGGATAGCTGTATCAAGTTGATAGCTGTATCAAGTTGATAGCTGTATCAAGTTGATAGCTGTATCAAGTTGACAGCTGTATCAAGTTGATAGCCGTATCAAGTTGATAGCTGTATCAAGTTGATAGCTGTATCAAGTTGATAGCTGTATCAAGTTGATAGCTGTATCAAGTTGACAGCTGTATCAAGTTGATAGCTGTATCAAGTTGATAGCTGTATCAAGTTGATAGCTGTATCAAGTTGATAGCTGTATCAAGTTGATAGCTGTATCAAGTTGATAGCTGTATCAAGTTGACAGCTGTATCAAGTTGATAGCCGTATCAAGTTGATAGCTGTATCAAATTGATAGCTGTATCAAGTTGGTAGCTGTATCAAGTTGATAGCTGTATCAAGTTGATAGCTGTATCAAGTTGACAGCTGTATCAAGTTGATAGCTGTATCAAGTTGATAGCTGTATCAAGTTGATAGCTGTATCAAGTTGATAGCTGTATCAAGTTGATAGCTGTATCAAGTTGATAGCTGTATCAAGTTGATAGCTGTATCAAGTTGATAGCTGTATCAAGTTGATAGCTGTATCAAGTTGATAGCTGTATCAAGTTGATAGCTGTATCAAGTTGATAGCTGTATCAAGTTGATAGCTGTATCAAGTTGATAGCTGTATCAAGTTGATAGCTGTATCAAGTTGATAGCTGTATCAAGTTGACAGCTGTATCAAGTTGATAGCTGTATCAAGTTGATAGCTGTATCAAGTTGATAGCTGTATCAAGTTGATAGCTGTATCAAGTTGATAGCTGTATCAAGTTGATAGCTGTATCAAGTTGATAGCTGTATCAAGTTGACAGCTGTATCAAGTTGATAGCTGTATCAAGTTGATAGCTGTATCAAGTTGATAGCTGTATCAAGTTGACAGCTGTATCAAGTTGATAGCTGTATCAAGTTGATAGCTGTATCAACTTGATAGCTGTATCAAGTTGATAGCTGTATCAAGTTGATAGCTGTATCAAGTTGATAGCTGTATCAAGTTGATAGCTGTATCAAGTTGATAGCTGTATCAACTTGATAGCTGTATCAACTTGATAGCTGTATCAAGTTGATAGCTGTATCAAGTTGATAGCTGTATCAAGTTGATAGCTGTATCAAGTTGATAGCTGTATCAAGTTGATAGCTGTATCAAGTTGATAGCTGTATCAAGTTGATAGCTGTATCAAGTTGATAGCTGTATCAAGTTGATAGCTGTATCAAGTTGACAGCTGTATCAAGTTGATAGCTGTATCAAGTTGATAGCTGTATCAAGTTGATAGCTGTATCAAGTTGATAGCTGTATCAACTTGATAGCTGTATCAAGTTGATAGCTGTATCAAGTTGATAGCTGTATCAAGTTTATAGCTGTATCAAGTTGATAGCTGTATCAAGTTGACAGCTGTATCAAGTTGATAGCCGTATCAAGTTGATAGCTGTATCAAATTGATAGCTGTATCAAGTTGGTAGCTGTATCAAGTTGATAGCTGTATCAAGTTGATAGCTGTATCAAGTTGATAGCTGTATCAAGTTGATAGCTGTATCAAGTTGATAGCTGTATCAAGTTGGTAGCTGTATCAAGTTGATAAGCTGTATCAAGTAAATGAGAGATTGCAAGAGCTACCACTCCGTTTATATAATGGTTGGAGAGGGGGGAAGGGCCAAGTAAAACACACTTTTTATTAATATGGTAAGGTGAGGCTTAAGAGGGTGAGCCTTTGTTATGGAGAGGTACGGTTTGTGACTCAACCTGTGACAAGGAGACAACCACTAAACATGGTAAACCTGTAATAGTTGTCTGTCAAATAAGATTGACCAACTAAGTGTAGTTAAAAGAGTACGTGGTTCCTTGCAGTCACGAAAGCTTCAAATCGAGAATTAACTTTTCCACTCACGCGTTTGACACGAGGCGGGCGGCACGAGAAGCGAGACCAGCAGCAGGAGGAGGATCCACGCGACCCCCATCGTCCTCCGAACTCCGGAGCGACTCGGCTGACCTCTGGCACACGCGACGGGAGAGAGAGAAAGACTTTTGGCTTTGAAACAACTGTATTTCTCCAGCGGCAATTGCGCTGGAGTCACTAGTCATGAACGGTTCCTTGTGACAGGCAGAAAAAAATTATCCCTCAAAGTTCATTTTCTTGATGCTCATCTTGATAAATTCAAGGAGAACATTGGAGCGTACTCAGAGGAGCAAGGCGAGCGCTTCCACCAGGATAAACTGGACTTTGAACGCCGCTACCAAGGACAGTAGAACGAGAACATGATGGGAGACTACTTTTGGGGGCTGATTCGTGAAAGTGTTTTACAGTATAATTGTAAATGTCAAAAAAAACTACTCGCTTCTAAATGTATTGTAGTAATTTTTTTTATTACTTTAGTATAAATACATGTTAATTTTGATTCATGTTGTTTTTTTTTTACACGTGAACGAACAAGTATAACCCGTAAAAACAAAGTTTTTCACTTTAAATCCTTTATATGCGTGGCATCGGATTTATTTCATTATTCATTTCTGTTTTTCTTGAGTAAGAGTTTCATTTTTATCACATTGGTATTTTAAATTAAATATGACATTTTTTTTTTTCAAAAAAGTGCAAAATTTTGGAAGAAAAATGTTCACGAAAATAAATTGTCACGCACAACGAGTCTGTGCGCAAAATGTCAGCTCGATTGGATCACGGGAAGTGGGTTAAAAAACGACCGAAAGATTTGCACGGTCGTAAGCGCGCAAGCAAGCAAGTGAACTTAATATAAAGGATTTCAAAACCACGGCACACTCGCCACTACATACGCTGCCCACCGCAGCCACCCCGTTAAAGGGTGAACGTCTTCTACAAACAGAATGAGGGTACCCCTATGGGCTCCCCCTCTGTTAGATACTCTGCTCCCCTTCAATGGCAAGACCTCGACAGCAGTACTTAACTCAACCCAATTGGTCTCTATGGTCAAGGACATGGTACTGTCTCCTGACGATATCCTCGTCAGCTTTGATGTGGTATCTCTGTTTACCAAAGTCCCAGTGCCTGACACCTTAACAATAATTGAAGACTTGGTCCAACATGGACTGAACTCGGATGTACCTGCGCTGGTGAGGCATTCTCACCAACACTTACTTTAGCTGGAATGGCACCTTCTACAAACAGAATGAGGGTACCCCTATGGGCTCCCCCTTGTCACCAGTGATAGCCAACATGTTCATGGAAAAGTTTGAATCAGACGCCATCCAAACGTCCACCCTGCGTCCTTCCCTGTGGAAGAGATATGTGGATGACACTTTCGTCATTTGGCCACATGGCCTCCCAGCATTGAACCATTTCCTGGACCACATAAATTCCAGGAGCCACGCCTCGCTCAATCCGCGTAGCATCGCCACCGCCAAACGACCAGCGTCCCATGCACTCCCCAATCCGGCCACGGCGCCCTTTTTGCCTGGCAGGGCACCCCCTACACACCCACACCTTCCTGCCCGGCGGGAGACGGCGGCGGTGGTGGTGGTAATGATGATGCCGTTAGCGCTATGGGGGGGGGGGGGGGAGGTCAGTTTCTTAACCTTTCCTATCAACGCTTTCAGCCGGTAAAACCTCCTGGCTGTTGAACCCGTGCTTGTGCGGGTCCTGGACCACTAGCCGGGCCGTCTTCATGAAAGCTCCCTTATCGGTGAACGTGTCTTGCACGCGGACCTTGCGCCCTCCGTACGCCCACTTCAGGAAAATGCGGATTCTCCCGGGAGAGAGAGAGAGAGAGATGAAATGATGAACGAAGCAAAGTGCCGACTACACCGAGCATCTTTTTGTTTTCTTCTGATCGTTTAAAAAAAGAGACGTGGGGGTGGAATCATCGGCGTGTGGCAACGACGACGACGACGAGAATGAAAAAAATTAACCCGTAAAAACAAAGTTTTTCACTATAAATCCTTTATATGCGTGTTCAATGGGCCACAACCCAGCCCACATTGGTCTTTGAAACGGGCGGCTAGAGTCCTCTCATCCTCTGGCTTGAGATTGCTGCCACCTATGGGTCAGATGATTGCCTGCCACCATTAAGCAATTTGTAATTAAATATAATAAAAAAATAAATTCCTAAAAAGTGTAAAATTTTGGAAAAAAATTTTCACGAAAATAAATTGTCATGCACAACGAGTCTGTGTGTATGTGTGTAGGGGGCACAGGTGGTGCATCAGCCAGTCATCTCGGTCATCTCGGTCAGTCGACCCGTGGCACCTGCTGGGTCTGCCCCGTGACCTCCTGCCAGCGGGCGTTCGACACTTCACGTGATAGCCTCAAGGTGCACTTGGCCTGGCACAAGCGTCGTGGTGACGTCACCGCCACTTAGTGGCGAATGGCTGTTGTTGTTGTTGTTGTTGTTGTTTGAGAGAGAGACAAAGGCGGCCGAGCGTGGTTGTTGGCCACCCACCCATCCCCTTTGTCACAGCGCCGGTCCTTGAAAGGTGCTGCTACTCGCTAACAGCACTTGCCCCCAAGTCTGTTCGGGCTACACGGGGGATCTTAGTCTTTGTTTGTGATTGAACTTCTTTCGCACCGTACGTAGCCAACCGTGTTGCCGATCGGAGGTGCGGTAGGCCGTGAGTCACTGGTGAGTCACCGTTTGTCACTCATTTCGGGTAGGGTACGGGTACGGGTAGGGAACGGGTACCCGTACCCGGCTGGGTACAGGTACCCGTTTGCGACCCTGGTGCGGCCGGGTACGGGTACGGAATCAAAACCCGTTTGCGACCTCTGCTCTACACCTGTATCAAAATATAAGAATAAGTTTGACCCTTCCTGGCAATAAAACAGGAGATGTTAAAACACCAAACAGATTCCTTGCACAAAGTTTCTGTTTGGCGTTTTAACATCTTAACACAACTATTTTATTTCGATTTAAAGCTTTCGTGACTGCAGGGATTCATCTTCTTGGTTCTTTCGGTAAAGTCACGTAGAAGGGAAATAATAAAATAATAAAAATAAAACATAATAAAATAATTCTCACGACGTTTCGGCCACGACGCAAGCCGCCGTCCTCAGGTGAAGAACAGGTCTGTCGGAAAGATGAATTTAGCATATTTATGGGAAATGCTAAATTCCTCTTGATATGCAAATTCAGTTTTGGTCGGCCTCTAATGTATAGTGTGTATTGTATTGTATAGTAGTTCATAGTGTAGTATATAGTCTAAATTGTAGTAGATAGCGCAGTAGGTAAGTATGTTGAACCGCTTTTGCACCGTATGTAGCCAACTGTGGCTAATCGGAGGCACGGGGGGGGGGGGGGGGTGGGTGGTGAAGGACAACAAACTCTACTATACACTACACTATACACTACACTATACACTACACTATACACTACACTATACACTACACTATACACTACTATACACTACACTATCACGCTACTATACACTACACTATACACTACACTATACACTACACTATACACTACTATACACTACACTATCACGCTACTATACACTACACTATACACTACACTATACACTACACTATACACTGCACTATACACTAGTATACACTACACTATACACTACTATACACTACACTATACACTACACTATACACTACTATACACTACTATACACTACACTATCACGCTACTATACACTACACTATACACTACACTATACACTACACTATACACTACTATACACTACTATACACTACACTATACACTACACTATACACTACTATACACTACACTATACACTACACTATACACTACTATACACTAGACTATACACTACACTATACACTACTATACACTACACTATCACGCTACTATACACTACACTATACACTACACTATACACTACACTATACACTACTATACACTACACTATCACGCTACTATACACTACACTATACACTACACTATACACTGCACTATACACTAGTATACACTACACTATACACTACTATACACTACACTATACACTACTATACACTACAATATACACTACACTATACACTACTATACACTACACTATACACTACACTATACACTACACTATACACTACTATACACTACTATACACTACACTATACACTACACTATACACTACTATACACTACACTATACACTACACTATACACTACGTTACACTACACTATACACTACACTATACACTACACTATACACTACTATACATTACACTATACACTACACTATACACCAGAGGTGTGGACTCGAGTCATGTGACTTGGACTCGAGTCAGACTCGAGTCATGAATTTGATGACTTCAGACTCGACTTGGACTTGCATAACAATGACTTTGTCCCACCTCTGCTATATACTACTATACACTGCACTATACACTACACTATATACTACTATACACTACACTGTACACTACACTATACACTACACTATACACTACACTATACACTACACTATACACTACTTTGGACTACACTATACACTACACTATACACTACACTATAGACTACACTATACACTACACTATACACTACACTATACACTACACTATACACTACACTATACACTACTATACACTACACTATACACTACTATACACTACACTATACACTACAATATCACGCTACTATACACTACACTATACACTACACTATACACTACTATACACTACACTATACACTACACTATCACGCTACTATACATTACTATACACTACACTATACACTACTATACACTACACTATACACTACAATATCACGCTACTATACACTACACTATACACTACTATACACTACACTATACACTACACTATACACTACAATATCACGCTACTATACACTACACTATACACTACACTATACACTACACTATCACGCTACTATACACTACACTATACACTACTATACACTACACTATACACTACACTATCACGCTACTATACACTACACTATACATTACTATAGACTACACTATACACTACACTATCACGCTACTATACACTACACTATACACTACTAGACACTACACTATACACTACACTATACACTACAATATCACGCTACTATACACTACACTATACACTACAATATCACGCTACTATACACTACACTATACACTACTATACATTACACTATACACTACACTATACACTACAATATCACGCTACTATACACTACACTATACACTACTATACACTACACTATACACTACAATATCACGCTACTATACACTACACTATACACTACTATACATTACACTATACACTACACTATACACTACAATATCACGCTACTATACACTACACTATACACTACTATACACTACACTATCACGCTACTATACACTACTATACACTACACTATACACTACTATCCACTACACTATACACTACACTATACACTACTGTACACTACACTATACACTACACTATACACTACTATACACTACACTATACACTACACTATACACTACAATATAACGCTACTATACACTACACTATACACTACTATACACTACACTATACACTACACTATACACTACTATACACTACACTATACACTACACTATACACTTCTATACATTACACTATACACTACACTATACACTACAATATCACGCTACTATACACTACACTATACACTACTATACACTACACTATACACCACACTATACACTACTATACACTACACTATACACTACACTATACACGACACTATACACTACACTATCACGCTACTATACACTACACTATACACTACTATACACTACACTATACACTACAATATCACGCTACTATACACTACACTATACACTACACTATACACTACTGTACACTACACTATACACTACAATATCACGCTACTATACACTACACTATACACTACTATACACTACACTATACACTACAATATCACGCTACTATACACTACACTATACACTACACTATACACTACTGTACACTACACTATACACTACAATATCACGCTACTATACACTACACTATACACTACTATACACTACACTATACACTACAATATCACGCTACTATACACTACACTATACACTACACTATACACTACTGTACACTACACTATACACTACAATATCACGCTGCTATACACTACACCAGGGGTCCTCAAACTTTTTAAACAGGGGGCCAGTTCACTGTCCCTCAGACCGTTGGAGGGCCGGACTATAGTTAAAAAAAAACTATGAACAAATTCCCGATGCACACTGCATATATCTTATTTTGAAGTGAAGAAACAAAACGGGAATAAATACAATATTTAAAATGAAGAACAAGTAAAGTTAAATCAACAAACTTGCCAGTATTTCAATGGGAACTATGGGCCTGCTTTTGGCTAATGAGATGGTCAATGTCCGGTTCCATATTTGTCACTGCTAGTCGTAACAAGTGATGCAAGTGTGCATCCATTAGTCTAGATCTGGTTGGAGATTTCAAATGTTTCATTCTGGAAAAAGTCTGTTCACAGACATAAGTGCTGCCAAAGATGGTTGCCATTTTGAGTGCATGGTTCCTGAGATGAGGATATGTCTCAGAGGGGAGAGATGCATAGAAATTATGAAGGCTGCTTGACTTGAATGCGTCTTTCAGAGAGTCACAATTCTGCAGTTCAGCCAGTTCCATTTGGTAAATTGTATCCACATTTTCAATGTCAATAGAAAATGGGTTACGGAAAAGCTGTATGTCCTGTTCATGGAGATGAAGCTCTTTAAATACAAATTGGAACTCCTTTTGCAATTTTTCCAGTGAATCCACACGTTTTGTTTGGGAATGCAACCAATGGTTTTTCCGCTAACAGATTTTGAGTTGTGGGGAGATGGCAGACGTTTTCCTCCTTCACTTGTTTGATGAGGAGGCCTAATATTACTTCAAATGCTTTGACATGTGATTGCATATCACAGATAAGCTTCCCCTTTCCTTGAAGTTGCACATTGAAACTGTTGAGTAGCTCTGTTACATCTGTCAGAAAGGCAAGGTGCCATTTCCATTCTGCATCATTGAGCTCTGGTACTTCTTTGTTTTTTTAAAGCAGAAAAGCTGTAATCTGTGGAAGTAAGTCATAGAAACGTTTCAAAACTCTCCCTCGACTCAGCCAACGGACTTCTGTGTGATACAGAACATCTTCATAGTCAACATTTAGCTCAGACAGAAATGCCTGAAATTGTCTGTGGTTTAGTGCATGAGCTCTAATGAAGTTAACACAAGATACCACAAATTTCATAACCGAGTCCCACTTCAGTGATTTACTACACAGCGATTGTTGGTGGATGAGGCAGTGTATGGCTATTGGATGAGAATGGTTATGTTTGTCCATCTCTTGGTTAATGCGAGCAATTACTCCTTCCTTAGACCCCACCAGGCTAGGAGCACCATCAGTTGTCACACTGGCTAGTTTAGCCCAGTTCAGCTCCAAACCATTCACAGTTTGGCAAACCTTTTCATAGATATCCTCTCTTCTTGGTTCTTTCGGTAAAGTCACGTAGAAGGGAAGTAATAAAATAATAAAAATAAAACATAATAAAATAATTCTCACGACGTTTCGGCCACAACGCAAGCAGCCGTCCTCAGGTGAAAGCCAGGTCTGTCGGGGAGACAGCGTCTGAATGAAACAGCACACGAGCTTGGAGCATATATAAGCTGGGTTGGAAACGGGGGAAAGAGCGCCTTGACAAATAATTTGCATATCAAGAGGAATTTAGCATATTTATGGGACATGCAGGAATGTTATTAGTACTACGTATGCAGCACGAGCATATGTAGTACGAATCACATTCCTGCATTTCCCATAAATATGCTAAATTCCTCTTGATATTGAAATTATTTTGTCAAGGCGCTCTTTCCTCCGCTTCCAACCCAGCTTATATATGCTCCAAGCTCGTGTGCTGTTTCATTCAGACGCTGTCTCCCCAACAGACCTGGTTTTCACCTGAAGACGGCTGCTTGCGTTGTGGCCGAAACGTCGTGAGAATTATTTTATTACTTCCCTTCTATGTGACTTTACCGAAAGAACCAAGAAGATGAATCCCTGCAGTCACGAAAGCTTTAAATCGAAAGATATCTTCTCCTGTAGTTGTTCCTTTGATGCTTTGCAGTGCAGCAAGCTCTTCTGTGACTTCAAAATAGTCATTCGTCGCACGAATAAAAATTTGAAGTTGTGCAGAATCACGAACATCATTGCTTTCGTCGAGTGCCAAGGAAAAATAGGAAAGTTTTTTTGTGGAGTTTTGCAAATGCTGATGCAAATTGTCTCCCATTTCTTCAATCCTCCGTGTAATTGTAGGTCCTAAAAGACTCACTGTACTAAATAAATCGGCCTTCTCTGGACACATCTCTTTGCAACAGAAAGAAGGCATTCTTTAACAAATTCTCCCTCCACGAATGGTCTGCCAGTGCACGCTATTAGCTTGGCAACTTGAAAACTTGCTCGCAGTGATGAAATATTTAGCTGCTTCTGCTTCACAAAACTATTTCGCTGAGTTGTTAATGTATTTTTCAGTTTTAATATTTTATCTTTTCTCACTTCTCCGACCAAACAAGCATATTTATCTTTATGTTGAGTTTTATAGTGTTGACGTAAATTGTATTCTTTGAACACAGACACTATATTCTGGCATATCAGACACACATCTCTTTCCTTGTACTGCATGAAAAAGTAATCATAAGTCCACTGTTCTTTGAATATCCTACACTCCGAGTCAATTTTTCTCTTTCTTGACATCATTGTTTCCTAGGGAGTCAAAATTGCTATTAGTAAAATACCAATATATATACAGCGCTACAAAAACAATATACCAGTAATAACTTTGCCCACACAGAGACATACAGACTGCACTGCCCATCAATGCAGTCTGATTGGGGGGAACTCCGCCCCCTCTCCCTCTTCCACCAATGACCGTCCTTCTCATGCGGAAAAAAAGTAACAGACAGGCAGCGGCGGCAAAAACACCCGTCGGGCCGGATAAATGTCCTCGGCGGGCCGCATGTGGCCCGCGGGCCGTAGTTTGAGGACCCCTGCACTACACTATACACTACTATACACTACACTATACACTACACTATACACTACACTATACACTATACACTACACTATACATTACACTATACACTACACTATACACTACTATACACTACTATACACTACACTATACACTACTATACACTACACTATACACTACAATATCACGCTACTATACACTAAACTATGCACTACTATACACTACACTATACACTACACTATACACTACTATACACTACTATACACTACACTATACACTACTATACACTACACTATACACTACAATATCACGCTACTATACACTAAACTATGCACTACTATACACTACACTATACACTACACTATACACTACTATACACTACTATACACTACACTATACACTACTATACACTACACTATACACTACAATAGCACGCTACTATACACTAAACTATGCACTACTATACACTACACTATACACTACACTATACACTACACTATACACTACACTATACACTACTATACACTACTATACACTACACTATACACTACTATACACTACACTATACACTACAATATCACGCTACTATACACTAAACTATGCACTACTATACACTACACTATACACTACACTATACACTACTATACACTACTATACACTACACTATACACTACTATACACTACACTATACACTACAATATCACGCTACTATACACTAAACTATGCACTACTATACACTACACTATACACTACACTATACACTACTATACACTACTATACACTACACTATACACTACTATACACTACACTATACACTACAATATCACGCTACTATACACTAAACTATGCACTACTATACACTACACTATACACTACACTATACACTACTATACACTACTATACACTACACTATACACTATACTATACACTACAATATCACGCTACTATACACTACACTATACACTACAATATCACGCTACTATACACTAAACTATGCACTACTATACACTACACTATACACTACACTATACACTACTATACACTACTATACACTACACTATACACTATACTATACACTACAATATCACGCTACTATACACTACACTATGCGGCAGATCTGAACAAACGAGTTTGTCAATCTAGACGACTATTTAAAGTCAACAGCGTAGCCTCCCAATGGGCTTCCGAACATCGGAGGAGGAGGTAGCAGAAAGAGATCTCAGAATGCAAATCAGAGGTGGGTTTGTGACCCAAGTGGTTCCGTGGGGCGATGTTGACAGCCCTTATCAGCGCTTTCTCTACGGTAGGGTTCGTTACCTACCTAGATAAGGAGTAGGCAGCCTTCAAATACCTTCAAGACTTCTTCCCTAAGCTGTCTGAGGCAAAGGTCAAAGCCGGTGACTTTGTCGGAAGACAGATACAAAATAAGTATAACTCGTAAAAACAAAGTTTTTCACTCTAAATCCTTTATATGCGTGGCGGCTAGAGTCCTCTCGTCCTCTGGCTTGAGATGGCTGCCACCTAAGGGTCAGATGATTGTCTGCCAGTATTAAACAATTGGTAATTAAAAATTAAATTTCTTTTCCCTAAACAGTGTAACATTCTTGAAAAAGAATTTCACGAAAATGAATTGTCTCGCACAACGAGTCTGTGTGCAAAATGTCAGCTCGATTGGATCACGGGAAGTGGGCTAAAAAACGACCGAAAGGTTTGCACGGTCGTAAGCAAGCAAGCACGCAAGCAAGCGAACTTAATATAAAGGATTTAATAATCCTGGAGTGCAATGAATTCCCCCAAGAAGCTCACTGGTAAGGAGAAAGTGGCTTGGAACAGCTTTGTCGCAATGGTTCTTGGCTTCCTGGGCAATCACACGGTCGAAAACTGTGTGGAGCTTGTTGAGACTCTGGTGAAGAACTACGGCACAATGGGCTGTAGGATGTCCGTCAAAGTCCATTTTCTTGATGCTCATCTTGATAAATTTAAGGAGAACATGGGAGCGTACTCGGAGGAGCAAGGCGAGCGCTTCCACCAGGATATACTGGACTTTGAATGCCGCTACCAAGGACAGTAGAACGAGAACATGATGGGAAACTACATTTGAGGGCTGATTCGTGAAAGTGTTTTACAGTATAATCGTAAATGTAAAAAAAAAACTACTCGCTTCTAAATGTATTGTAGTAATTTTTTTTATTACTTTACGTGAACGAACAAGTATAACCCGTAAAAACAAAGTTTTTCACTATAAATCCGTTATATGCGTGGCATCGGGGCGGCTAGAGTCCTCTCGTCCTCTGGCTTGAGATGGCTGCCACCTATGGGTCAGATGATTGTCTGCCACCATTAAGCAATTGGTAATTAAATATTTAATTTGTTTTCCCTAAAAAGTGTAAATTTTTGGATTTTTTTTTTCACGAACATTAATTGTCACGCACAACGAGTCTGTGTGCAAAATGTCAGCTCGATTGTATCACGGGAAGTGGGTTAAAAAACGACCGAAAAATTTGCACGGTCTTAAGCAAGCAAGCAAGTGAACTTAATATAAAGGATTTAATAAGTATAACCCGTAAAAACAAAGTTTTTCACTATAAATCCTTTATATGCGTGGCAGCGAACTTAATATAAAGGATTTAAAAAGACACACATTCGCCCGTTTTCTCATTGAAAATAGGTACATTTCAAAATATCACTGCCCCGGTCACAAAAGCAAAGTTTGTGGCAAATAATAGCCATTTTCTGTACTTTCTAGGCTTAAGCAATTACGAAATAACACTTACTACCCAGGAACAAAAATTGTGTTACATAGTGTAATGAAAATCATAATGAACGCATTCTCTTCGAAACTGAGTGGCCGGCTTTGTCTCCCCAGTGGCGATGTTCACTGCACACCACCGCCACTCATTTGAGGCTGAGTCGACCTAGGGGAGGAGGCCCAGCACCGGAGTTCAGTTAATCGCCGTCACCGGTGCTGGGAATCGAACTCGGGTGACCGGGTTGGTAGCGCAGCGGCACTGACCACTACGCTGCAAAGACAAAGATCCCCCGTGTAGCCTGTAACAGATTGTTGGGGCAAGTGCTGTTAGCGAGTAGCACCTACAAAGTCCGGGACTCTGTCACACACACACAGGGAGGAGGTGACCAACACGAATACGACCCGGCCGCCTTTGTCTCCCCACATGTCAATATTTTTACGCACCGCGCCAGGTAATAATTTGAGGCTGAGTCGACCTAGCAGAGGCCCAAGACCGGTTCAGATTTTCCCCACTGGTGTTGGCCATGAGCGAGAATCGAACCCGTGTCACCGGGTTCGCAGCGCAGTGCGGCGCTAACCGCTGCACTACCGCTCCCCACTACACACAACGCTACACACGCGTGTGCGAACGTACGAACCTCACACACACTCAACAACAACCGCCATTCGCCAATAAGTGGTGGTGATATCACCACAGCGCTTGTGCCAGGCTATGTGCACGTTGAGGCCACGTGAAGTTTCGAACGCCCGCTGGCAGGACCTCATGGGGAAGACCCAAGTGTCATGGGTCGACTGACTGAGATGACTGGCCAATGCACCACCTGTGCCCCCTACTGTGTCAACTTGCTGTGTTTTAGCCGCCCGGCGTTCTGCTCGTTGTTGTGAGCGTCGCTCCTCTGCCCTACGTTGTTGTTGGAGGGCGGCTGCTTCCAACTGCCCAGTAGCGTCCTTCACGAGCCTCCTCCACAGAGGCCGATCTTGACACCGCTGGTACCAGTTATCGGCAAGTCCACTCAGCTCCACATCCTCCTGTACCACATCACTCCATCTTTTCTCTAGTCCATGCCGCCCCCGGTTTAGCCCCATCTATCCGGCTGAACTAAAGCTGTTCAGGCATGCGGTGGCTGGGCATGCGGGCTACATGACCCAGCCAATGCAGCCTTGCCTACCGGAAGAGCTCACTGGCCAAGAAGACCTGAAGCTTTATGTGGAGCGACAGACAAGGTAGCTTCCACGTAGCGTTACGCTCGACTGATTCGGAGTGAGACCTCTGCTGTCAAACCACAGCCGGTCATGAGCACACTGCCCAGATATGGTAAACTCTCCACTATCTCCCCAACTGCCCCATCACCAATTGGGAGTGGTGGGGATGTAGTGTCTGATGGTACAAAATACCCAGGCAGGTGCTTAGTTTTGGTGGGGCTGATGGTAAGGCCCCACCTCTTAGTGGCAAGCTCCAGGTTCAACAGCAAGTCCTACTCTTCCTCTCAGTGAGCAGAAATTACCAAATCATCGGCATACATAACGTGGTTGAGCAATAGGGAGCCATTCTTTTGACGGCACCCGGGCATCGATCAGCCTCCCATTGTATCTGTACCAGATGGAAATTCCTCCGGTACAGCTATTGAAGGCTTCACGAACTACGTGGTCGAAATAGATGTTAAATAATGTGGGAGCCAGAGGACATCCCTGTCGCATCCCAAGGTGTACAGGGAATGGCTCTGACTCCCGGCCACGTAGTTTTACCCGGGCCCGCTCACCATCATGAAGGTCCTTAATTATCGTGAGCAGAGGGTCAGGGACTCCGAAAACACGAAGAACAACCCAGAGCCCAGGCCTACTGATGGTATCATAGGCCTTGACCAGGTCAATAAAGCAGAGATATAGGTCTTGTTGAAAATCCCTACACCTCTGCTGTAGCAGACGGATAGAAAATATAGCATCTGTGCAGGACCGCCCTTTCCTGAAACCACATTGGGGCTCCGCAAGCCTCTCCTCAGCGTGCCTAGCAAGGCGATGTTGAATAATCCTTGCCAGGACCTTTCCCGGCACACTGAGGAGTGAGATGCTCCTGTAGTTGTTACAGTCTGTGCGTAACAACTGCAGGGGGAATCTCACTCACACACACTCACACACTCACTCACACACATACTCACTCACTCACACACTCACATACTCACTCACAGACTCACTCACACACACTCACACACTCACTCACACATTCACTCACTCACTCAAACACTCACATACTCACTTACAAACTCACATACTCACTCACACACTCACATACTCACTCACAGACTCACTCACACACACTCACACACTCACTCACACATTCACACACTCACTCAAACACTCACAGACTCACACACACTCACACACTCACATACTCACTTACACACTCACATACTCACTCACAAACTCACATACTCACTCACACACTCACATACTCACTCACAGACTCACTCACACAATCACTCACACACTCACTCACACATTCACACACTCACTCAAACACTCACATACTCACTCACAGACTCACTCACACACACTCACACACTCACACACTCACTCACACATTCACACACTCACTCAAACACTCACATACTCACTCACAGACTCACTCACACACACTCACACACTCACACACTCACTCACACATTCACACACTCACTCACACACTCACATACTCACTCACAGACTCACTCACACACACTCACACACTCACACACTCACTCACATATTCACACACTCACTCACACACTCACATACTCACTCACAGACTCACTCACACACACTTACACACTCACATACTCACTCACACACTCACATACTCACTCACACAATCACATACTCACTCACAGACTCACTCACACACACTCACACACTCACACACTCACTCACACATTCACACACTCACTCACACACTCACATACTCACTCACAGACTTACTCACACACACTCACACACTCACACACTCACTCACACATTCACACACTCACTCACACACTCACATACTCACTCACAGACTCACTCACACACACTTACACACTCACATACTCACTCACACACTCACATACTCACTCACACAATCACATACTCACTCACAGACTCACTCACACACACTCACACACTCACACACTCACTCACACATTCACACACTCACTCACACACTCACATACTCACTCACAGACTCACTCACACACACTCACACACTCACACACTCACTCACACATTCACACACTCACTCACACACTCACACACTCACTCACAGACTTACTCACACACTCACATACACACTCACAGACTCACTCACACAATCACTCACTCACTTACACTCACACACTCACTCACACACACTCACTCACTCAAACACTCACATACTCACTCACAGACTCACTCACACAATCACTCACTCACTTACACACTCACATACTCACACACTCACATACTCACTCACACACTCACATACTCACTCACAGACTCACTCACACAATCACTCACTCACCTGCGTCGGGTGCAATGCGTCTTCACAGAATGCGAACGCGAGGTTTGCCTCGCTCCCCACACATCCGCCCACCCCTCCACCCCCATCACTGCTAAACCCGATCGCTTTATTATTATAAACTCCCCACTCGTGCCACCTTCACAGACCTGACCCCTCCCGCTACCCCCATCCACGTTGAGGGCAAGCGTGAATTACATCGCTCGATCGCTTGCGTGCCGTGCCACGCGTGACAATAGGACCATTCCTGTCTGAACCCACGCGGTTTGCCCCGTATTCTTGTACAGGGAAGTTGAGTTTTCGGGTCCATACGGGGCATAGCCGCTGCATTATGTCCAAAAAATAATAGTTGTCTAATTGTTTGTGGTTTCTCCATTGTGATTGGACTTTGTAGGATGAACGTTGAGATTTCTGTGTGGCACAGAGTGATCAATAGGGTCTGAATTGGTCTCTAATAAGGTAGGGCATTGATAAGGGTTTGACAGGTATGTATCTTTCTATCTATCTCTCTATGTCTCTATCTCCCTGTACCTCTCTCGATCTCTCTCTCTAGCATACCTGTCAACCCATACAGTTTACCCCGTTTTCTTGTACAGGGCAAATTGAGTTTTCAGGTCCAAACGGCGTACAACCTTTTCAATGCGGGCAAAAATAATCATTTGTCTATTTGTTGTTGTTTCTTCTTTGTGATGGGACTTGTAGGATGCACGTTGAGATTTCTAAGTGGCACGGGTTGACCAATAAGATCTGAATGAGTTTGTGATAAGATAGAGAACTGATAAGGGGTTGACAGATATGTAGTTGTGAGTGGGGTGATGAGTGTACTAGTGGTGAGTGTCTTATGTATTTATATTTCTCCCTTGTGATGGAACTTTGCAGGATGAGCGTAGAGATTTTTCAGTAGCACGGGGTGACCAATGAGGTGTGAATTGGCCTGTGATAAGGTCGGCACTGATAAGGGGTCGGTAGCTTTGCCTGAGTCACGACAACCGGTTTACAGGCGAATCTGATTGAGTTTGATAAACGGGGAGTGAGTGGGGGGGGGGGGATTGAGGGGAGCGGAAGGTGAACCAGGGTGAGAAAACTATCCGACTCACACAGATTCACTCACACAGTGAGACGTAGACTCACACAGAGACCCAAAGACTCACACAGAGACTGATAAACTGACACAGTCCCATAGACTCATACAGAGACCTATTTGCCTCACACAGCGACCCATAGACTCACACAGAGACCAATAGACTCACACAGAGACCCATTTTCCTCACACAGAGGCCCATAGACTCACATAAAGACCCATAGACTCACACAGAGACCCACAGACTCACAAAGAGACCCACAGACTCGCACAGAGACCCATAGTCTCACACAGAGACCCAAAGACTCACATAGAAAACCTTAGACTCACACAGAGACACAGAGACTCACACAGAGACCCATAGACTCACACAGAGACCCACAGACTCACACAGAGACCCACAGACTCACACAGAGACCCATAGACTCACACAGAGGCCCGCAGACTGACACAGAGACCCATAGACTCACACAGAGACCCATAGACTCACACAGAGACCCATAGACTCACACAGAGACCCATTTTCCTCACACAGAGGCCCATAGACTCACATATAGACCCATAGACTCACACAGAGACCCATAGACTCACACAGAGACCCACAGACTCACAAAGAGACCCATACACTCACACAGAGACCTATAGACTCACACAGAGACCCATAGACTCACACAGAGACCCATAGACTCACACAGAGACCCACAGACTCACACAGAGACCCATAGACTCACACAGAGACCCATAGACTCACACAGAGACCCATAGACTCACACAGCAGAGACCCATAGACTCACACAGAGACCCACAGACTCACACAGAGACCCATAGACTCACACAGAGACCCACTGACTCACACAGAGACCCACAGACTCACACAGAGACCCATTTGCCTCACACAGAGACCCATAGACTCACACAGCAGAGACCCATAGACTCACACAGAGACCCACAGACTCACACAGAGACCCACTGACTCACACAGAGACCCATAGACTCACACAGAGACCCATAGACTCACACAGAGACCCACTGACTCACACAGAGACCCACAGACTCACACAGAGACCCATTTGCCTCACACAGAGACCCATAGACTCACACAGAGACCCATAGACTCACACAGAGACCCATCGTTTGATGTCCTTCCACTGCGCCTCTGATTAGCGCGGTTGGCGAAGTTCGGTGCAAAATAAATTCAACAAACACACGTATTTACATTTCACTGTAAGTCTCTGCCCCGTTCCTACAATTCGTCAAGTATTGTAAGAACGTGAAATCTATTCACCTCTGATAATGGGCTCGAAACCCCCGCAGTTTGGACTTTTCTGGATCGCTGCAATTCGCCTGCTATGCCCCCCCCCCCCCCAAAACGGATCTTAAACTTCCTCATTGAGCTCTCTATCTATAGGGGTGGCACAGGTTGCAATTAAGGTCTTGACTGTCAGGGCACCTTGTGGAGAACAATGCAAACTCCAAATATACAGCAGCATACCAGGCGAGGTAGTTGACATCTCCTAGCCACTGTGATGATGATGAGAGAGACACAGACTCCAAATCTACAACAGGCATCACTGTACCCGATACCCGTACCCTACCCAATACCCGGCTACCCGTACCCGGCCGAGTATGGGTAGCCGGGTACCCGTTTGCGACCCTGGTGCGGCCGGGTACGGGTACGGGTAAGGAATCAAAACCCGTTTGCGACCTCTGCATGGTGGCGAGGAGATGTTAACTACCTCGCCTGGTATGCAGGAGGTCGTGGGTTCGATCCTGATCCTGACGCCTGCTGTATATTTGCAGGGTATTAATTCTAGATTTGAAGCTTTCGTGACTGCAAGGATTCATATTCTTAGGTTTTTTCGGTGAAGTCACGTGGGTAAAAACTTTAAATTAATTAAAGTAAAATAAAAATCACGACGTTTCGGAGGCAACACAAGCTTCCGTCTTCAGGTGGAACCGTCACAGCACGATAGCTGTATCAAGTGAGAGAAATTCCAAGAACACAGTATTTGTATATATATACTGGTATATTTACAAATACTGTGTTCTTGGAATTCTTGGAATTTCTCTCACTTGATACAGCGGTCGTGGCTGTGACGGTTCCACCTGAAGACGGAAGCTTGTGTTGCCTCCGAAACGTCGTGATTTTTATTTTTATTTTACTTTTATTAATTTAAATTTTTTACATACGTGACTTTACCGAAAAAACCTAAGAATATGTATTCTTGGAGTTTGCAGTGTGAGTCTCTCTCTCATCATCATCATCATCACGGTGGCTATGAGATGTTCACTACCTCGCCGGTATGCAGGAGGTCGTGGTAACTACCTCGAAGTCGTTCACACCAGTTAACATGCCGTCGAATGATGCCGCAATGCAACTTTTCGCCGGGTAGCGTGTGTGCATTGCCTGCGCGAGTGTTTGTGTATTATTACCGGGCAGTACTTTCATTGTCAAAGTCGCAGTGAATAATGTGACGCAACAACTAATATCTGACATCCTAAATCAAGCGCGGCTATAAAGACAAAGATCCCCCACCAGTATAGCCTCAATGGATTGTTGGGGCAAGTGCTGTTAGTAGCTAGCAGCGTCTATGAAGGCTACCGGCACTGTGGCACAAACAGAGGGGGTGGGTGGCCAGCACCACGCCCGGCCGCCTTTGTCTCCCAAGTGGCGATGTTTACGACACACAACCGCAGCAGGTACTCATTTGAGGCTAAGTCGACCTAGGGGGAGGCACGTAAGCACGCACGCACGGTGCCGATAAACAAGAATCGCCAGGTGCCGGATAACCGATGATCGACTGCATGCTGTTAGGTTTAATCGGTAAAGTCACGTAGGTAAAAATTAAATAATAAATAAATAAATAATGCTAATAAGCTATGTAAATAAATAATACAAAATATACATAATAAAAATAAATAATGCGAGTAAATTATAAAAAAAGTAAAAATGCGAATAAAAAAAATAAATAAAATAAAGCATTTAAATAAATAATGCTAATAAATAATAATAAAAACTAAATAATAAAAATAATAGAAATAACAACCACAGCAATAAGCAATTGCTGACGTGATGTTGTTCAGCAATTGTTTATTGCTGTTATTATTTCTATTATTTGTATTATTTATTTTCATTATTTAGGTTTATTATTTATTCGCAACAATAACTATTTATTTATTTATTTTTGCGTCATTTGGTTATTTACTTAATTATCATTTTTCAATCACTTATTTGTGTTATTTATTTTTATTATGTGATTTTATTATTTAATTTTATTATTTGCTTTTATTATTTATTTTCATTTTTTATTTTTCACCTACGTGACTTTACCGAAAGAACCAAGAAGATTATTTTATTATGTTTTATTTTTATTATTTTATTATTTCCATTCTACGTGACTTTACCGAAAGAACCAAGAATAAGTTTTTGTTGTTGTTATGTCTCTCGCGTGCGTCCTTTTCTCCTAAGCGCACAGACACACGAGGAATGAAAGTAAACCCCAACCGGGAATGCTACGCTCGACTACGTGTAAAGTCACGTAGAAGGGAAATAATAAAATAATAAAAATAAAACAATAAAATAATTCTCACGACGTTTCGGCCACAACGCAAGCAGCCGTCCTCAGGTGAAGAACAGGTCTGTCGGAAAGACAGCGTCTGAATGAACACCACCAAGCTTGGAGCGTCTATTTAAGCTGCTGGGTTGGAGGGGGGAGAGCGCCTTGACAAAATAATTTGCATATCAATAGGAATTTAGCATATTTATGGAAAATGCAGATATGCGATTAGTACTTCTTGTGAAATGCGTAGGAGGTTTGGCGAGGGGCCGAAACGTCGTGAGAATTATTTTATGATGTTTTATTTTTATTATTTTATTACTTCCCTTCTACGTGACTTTACCGAAAGAACCAAGAAGATGAATCCCTGCAGTTACGAAAGCTTTAAATCGAAACTCATAACACTGGTCAACAAACAAAAAACATTCTGGCCTGGACTTTTGCAGCTGTTCTCGACTAATTTCAGGGTGCTGATTCCAAATCTGATCTCAGATTTGCTCCATCACATCTCATTTTTATGCTATCAGCAAACCCCATTTTCATTGATTTTACCCGAAATTAACTCTGTCACTTATGATTGCAAGTTGTTGCGAGTCAGTGACTGCTTTAGTGTTAAAATATGGTGCGGTATTTTTAGTATAGTGTGTTTATAATATCATTTTATGTAGACATCCACATTTATTTAATATTTTTCTTCTGCAGTTTTTATTGAAAATGCAATATTTTATATCTGATGTGATGGACAAAAACTGATGCCAGATTTGGAATCAGCACCCCACAATTACCTTAAGACCGTTTGAATACCTTATGCCAGAAAAAGTGTGTTGACCAGTGATAATAAAGGTTTTTTGGGATAGATTGTGTAATAACAGCCATAGAGGGTTCACGTGGGAATGGGCTTGCCGGTCCTGCTTGTAGCCAATAAGGGTTGAGATAGGGACCATGGCCCATGCATCATCACGACAGGTCATCAGGAGTGATTGGCCCAGCCATTCGGGGTCCCAGCAAATGGGGAGCCGGATGAGGGGCGTGGTCCCGGGATTGACAGGGAACCATCGAGAATGGTCAAAGCTGTCTATGAACGATTGGCTGGGGGAACCACGTGACGAAGGTGTTAAGAGCGAGTGAGAGAGAGCGATCGCGAGCAGACTGAAACTAACAGGAGCGGGGTCACGCGCGGACGGGGGCTGGGGGTTGCCACGTGCGCGGAGAGGACTGAGTGTGTAGTCTGTCCTCTCTCCGTTGTCTGCAGCAACGGAGAGTGAGTGAGCAAGTGTATTGGAAGTGGAAATAAAGGACTGATTCCGAAGCCGTCTCCGGGAGGGTTATTACATTGGTGTCAGAAGTAATTCTGCGACTGTTTGGACGATCGTCAAGATGTCTAAGCACCTCAGAAAAAAGAACCTGCCCGTGCCTCTGTCGGAGGAAGATGTCGAGACGGATGAAGATGAGCTGTTGGGAGCTACAGCCCTGGTACCGCCGGCTGATGACGCTCGCCTCGACGCCTCTCAGCGTCGACCGGGGGAGGATGTGACCACCGCAGGACCAAGAGACGAATGGCGGCTGATGGCGGAGCAGATTGAGTCGTTGCGCACAATTCTGCTAAGTCTGGTGACCGCGGTGGCGTCCTCACCGGCCGTGGGTCGCCAGATCGCCGATCAGCTGGACGCTGCGGGAAGGGATCCTGCTCTGGAAGCGGGACCCTCCATTGTTCCTGCCACGCGGGAGGACGCCGTCGTCTTGGGTGGGGCGGCTGCGCCGGAGTCGTCGGCCGCCATTTTGGGCGCGCCTGCCACCACGCGGCCGCCGGACGCCATTTTGTCTGCACTGAGCAGAGAGCGGGAACGGCGGCCGGAGACGCCCGCGGCACGCGCCTGCCACCGCGGACATCGCCTTCCACAAATAAAAGAATTTATCGCCGGGGGCGATTGGAGTGCTTTTACGTGGCGCTTCGAGTCAGCTTTTAGATCTGTCAACTGGACGGAGGAAGAAGCGCTGGGAGCGCTACCTACGCTGCTCGATGATGTGTCTCTGGGGGTCTTTCGCTCCATCCCGGCGTCCAAGAAGAAGACGCTGCGGGACGCGTTCACAGAAATTGCGGAATTTTACGACCCGCCGACATCGGCCACCAGAAAATTTATGTCGCGTCGCCGGGCACCGGAGGAATCGCCGTTGGCCTATCGGGGGGTGTTGATGGCGATGGCCATGGCCGCCTACCCCGACGCGACGGCCGAGCATTTAGATCCTCTCATCCTTTCCCGTATGCTGGAGTTGTCTCAGGAGCTCAACATCTCTCTACCTGTGTGCGGCCACGAACCGCTTTCATCGCGGTGGGTGGCGCGCTGCCTGGACGCTAAGTTTAATATCAAGCGGTGGGACCAGATGGCGGCATGGACGGGGAAACCCGAGATCGACGGGCCGCCTCTGGGGTGGTCTCCGCGACTGGTTGTCCACTGCTCCGACGACTCGGGCGACGACGACATGCTGGCTGCTGCTGTTCCGCATAGGGTTCCGGGCCGGCGGCTGCGCGACCAGCGGGGCGACTACACGGGCCGACCGCGTGCGAGGGCCGGGTCGTCCAACCGCCCGCCGACATCGGCCGCGTGCTTTAAGTGCGGCAGACGGGGCCACTTCGCCCGTGACTGCCGCTGCCGACCTCTGCTGTCGTCTCCTCCGCCAAGGGGACCTTCATCTTCTCTACCTGCCGCGGAGCTGCAACAACCTCGGGCGAGTCGGCACAAATCGGACACCCGGCAGGTCGTGTCACATCACTCATCCACTCGCATTCATTCTTACACTCCTAAGGGTAATTTTACTTCTCCTGATTCATTGACACGCTCTGCTACACAATGGAAGAAATTGGCTCGCAGGATTGTGGCAGCGGCGTCGGGCTCGTCGACGGTACGGAGTACCATCGACGGCGTTGACGTCCGTATCTTGGTGGACACGGGCGCATCGGCTACCATCATTTCGGATGTAATTTTTCATTTGTTGTCCATTCCTGCGTCCAGAATACGCAAGGTTAATGATGCGTGTGTTGCCGCCAATGGGGGGAGCATGGGCATCTGCGGACAGGTGGATGTGAGCATCGCTATTGGAAATATTACCGCCGCAGGACCTGTGTTAATTTCTCGTTCACTAGCTGTTCCATGCTTGTTGGGTACGGATTTCCTGCGCCGAATGCCGTTGCGAATACGGGTCGACCAGGACTGTTTGGAAATGCCGGGGGGTCGTAGGATGGCGTTCCTGCCTTCCCTGCTGGCCACAGCGCCTACAGGTAACGCAGTTACTGCTGTAGTTGCGGCTACGGTCGAGGTTCCATCGGGAGCGCAAATGCTTATTCCGCTACGTTACCGAAAACCACTTCAGATGGCAAAGGGTGCGAAAGGCGTGCTATTATCCCCATCGAATTCCGTATCGAAATCTTTTTCTTTGGCGGCGGCACAAACGATCGTGCGCCCAGGTCAGGCACCTTTCATACAGGTCTTGAATGGGGGACCTGATCGCGTTGTTGTTCCGGAGGGATCGGTGCTGGCTCACGCCACTACCGATTTCGCCTCTTGTGATAAACCGCCGCGCGCTCGGATGCCCGCGGATGGGCCTCCGCACGATCGTTCACAAGAACGTTGGATTGCGGATTTATGCGGAGAGAATTCCTCTTTGTCAAATGAACATAGGAACGCCTTGCGTTCGCTATTGCTGCAGTACGCTGATGTGTTCAGCAGAAATGATTTGGACCTCGGACGCACGTCGCTTTTGTCGCACCATATTGAAACCGGTGCGTCGCCGCCTGTCTGTATGCACCCTCACCGCATGAGCCCGGCGGAAAGGGAACACGTGCGTGGTGCGGTAGATGATTTGCTGGCGGCGGATATTATCTCGCCATCCAATAGTCCGTGGGGCGCGCCCGTCGTTTTGGTAAAGAAAAAAGATGGTGGTACGAGGTTTTGCGTTGATTTCCGCCGGCTGAACAAAATCTCGTTAGCGGACGCGTACCCCTTACCGAGAATGGATGACTCATTGGATGCTTTATCGGGTGCTAAATTCTTTTCCACCCTCGACCTGTCCTCGGGCTTCTGGCAGCTTCCCCTCGATGACGAGTCAAAACCCAAAACGGCATTCCGCACGCCGCAAGGCCTCTTTGAATTTAATCGGTTGCCGATGGGCCTGAACGCGGCTCCGGCCACGTTTCAGCGCCTCATGGAATTGGTGTTGGCGGGACTGCAGTGGGAAACGTGCCTCATATATCTAGACGATATAATTGTCTTTAGCCGCACGTTCGAGGAACATCTGCAACGCCTTGAGACAGTTTTTCAAAGAATGCGTATGGCTGACCTTAAGTTTAAACCGAAGAAATGCCACCTCCTGCAACACTCCGTCCGTTACCTGGGTCATATTGTCAGTTCGGACGGTGTATCCACTGACCCTCTGAAAACGAAGTGTGTACGTGAGTGGCCCACACCCACTTCAGTGGGTGATGTTCGGCGGTTTATTGGATTCGCTTCCTATTATCGCCGCTTCGTTAAGAACTTTGCGACGTTGGCAAAACCGCTACACGTTCTGACTGGCAAAAATCAAAGGTTTAAATGGGGGGCGGAGGAAGAAAGTTCGTTTATGGCACTTCGGAACCACCTCGCCACGGCGCCTACGTTAGATTACCCAGATTTTTCACAGCCGTTCATCCTTGATATGGATGCTAGTGATATCGGCATTGGGGCCGTTTTGTCGCAACGTAAGGACGGGATTGAGAGGGTGGTGGCGTATGGCAGCAGGGTTCTCTCCCTTGCGGAAACACGATATTGCGTGACAAGGCGGGAACGTTTGGCAATTGTCCATTTTGTTCGATTGTACCGACCGTACCTGTATGGACGGAAATTCCTGGTCCACACTGATCATGCGGCTTTGCAATATTCCCTCAAATTGGATCAGCCGTCAGGCCAATTGGCCCGGTGGTTGGAATCGTTACAGGAATTTTCCTTCGATATAACATACCGAAAGGGCGCCCGTCATGCGAACGCTGATGCGCTCTCGAGGCTGCCGCCCGTTCCTCCGTGCACTTGCCTGATGGGCACGCACCGCTGCGCCGCGCCGCCCACGTCGCCCTGCCCGGTTATGGGGGCGATAGCTAATGAGGACGACGCAGGGGCGAAAGCGAAAGAGGAGGACCAGCAGGTGCCGGTGGACACCGATGATACCTTACGGCTGCCGCACACGGTCTGGTTGCGCGAGCAGGAGGCCGATGCCTCGCTGTCTCCACTACGCAAATTGATTGGGAAACAGAAATCGCAATTGGCGGGCTGGAAGTGGCAGATGTGTCGGGGTAAGTCGGGATTGTTAATGTGTACCGACGGGGTGTCTGACCGACCATGCTTGGTGGTGCCTACTTCGCTTCGCTACGACCTGCTCCGTGCTCTGCACGCTGATAAGTTGATGCACCTCGGCGTCCAAAAGACTGTGGCCGCGATGCAAAAGGATTTTTTCTGGGCCGGTATGACGGCGGACATCAATGATTTTGTCCGCTCGTGCCATGACTGTGCGAAGAGGAAACCGCCTCGGAACCACTATGTACCACCGTTGCGTTCCATTGAAGTGTCCCGTATCAACGAATTAGTGGCTCTCGACATTCTGGGGCCGTTTCCCCCCGTCGGCTAGGGGCAATAAATACCTTCTGGTCGGGGTGGAATATTTTTCTCGATGGCCGATGGCCTGGCCTCTACCCGACCAAACGGCAGCGTCCATCACCGACGCTTTCCTGAACGGGTATGTCATGGACAAAGGGGCACCTGAGAGGCTGCTCACGGATCAAGGTCGGAATTTCTCCTCTAAATTGCTTAAGGAAGTTTGTGACGCGCTAGGTACAAAGAAGGTTCGCACCTCCCCATACCATCCACAAACAGATGGTGTGGTGGAACGATTCAACCGTACCCTTTCCGCTATGCTTTGTCACACGGTCAGTGAAAAGCAAACCGATTGGGACTTGCACATACCAGGCGTTTTGGCGGCATACCGCATGGTTCCGCACACGTCCACGGGATACTCGCCGTTTTTTTTTTATGTATGGCCGTGAAAATGTTCCACCCATCGATGTGCAACTGGGTACGCCGAGTAAACAACCGTCCCGTTCCCTGCCTGACCACGTGCGTGACTCGCTTGAACGAGTAACGGAAGCGCGAGAGGCTGCCCGGTGTGCGACGGCCCGTGCTCAGGCAAGGAACGAACGGTACGCGCGTCGATAATTGGTTCTTTACCCTTCTATCTGGCAACAAAACTGACACCTTTTTGCAAGGAGTCATGTTTGCATAGACCGCAATACCTGCAGTCATAATACAAACAAAAGAACATATAGATAGAAGGGTAAAGAACCAATTATCATATTTTTACTGGCAAATGAGGTCCCCATAGTGTAGATGCTTGCCCCGAGCTCTCATACTCTGATGGTGCATTGTCCTTGAGTTGTGCGCCTTTTGGCGTCATCTGGTCCAACCCATATGAGACTAGGCTCTAAGGAAAGCTGTCTCGGGTGTGGACCAATCAACTTCAAGGACAGTGCACATTATCAGAGTTATGTTCTTTTGTTTGTATTATGACTGCAGGTATTGCGGTCTATGCAAACATGACTCCTTGCAAAAAGGTGTCAGTTTTGTTGCCAGATAGAAGGGTAAAGAACCAATTATCATATTTTTACTGGCAAATGAGGTCCCCATAGGGTACGCGCGTCGATCGCATACTCGCATGCCTTGGTCAGTGGGAGACCTGGCGTGGCTCCACTGCCCCCAGGTACCGGCGGGCACATCCCCTAAATTGCACAGGCCATGGCGGGGGGCCTGTGACGCTCGTAGATGTTCGGAACTCGCAAAGTATCCGCGTTCAATACGGCAAACGTCGGTGGTATGTTCATTCCTCGCGACTTAAACCCTATGTTGACGCGCGTGTCGGTCCTTCATCCCCAATATCTGACCTGCCGGGTTCTGCTGGGCCGACTGCGCCGCTTGACACGCCCGTTGATCCCGAGGGGGACTGTGTTGTGCCTCCTGCAGACGAACAGGTTCTGAGGGCTGAGGAAGCCCCCGCTGCCCCCCCTCCAACGGGGCCCGCCCTGGACGTGACCATGCACCAACAACCTACTTCTTCTTCGAGCCTGCCACCTCCTGTCCATCCGGAAGCGAAGCGACCTTGCGCTGGGAGCGGAGAGGGTCCCGCGTCGCGTACGCGGTCGAAATCTTTTCCGTTTCGTTAACGTTCGATCATTCGCTAATTCCCTGTCGTTAACGCGCTGCAGGGGCGCCCTAATGTATGGTGTGATTTTCTTAGAATTATTATGGGTGACTGTTATACATGTTGTTAGGCGCAGGAACGCCGGTTCACCCTCAAATCGTTAAACGCACCTTGGTGCCCTAATAAGATGTCGCGGAATTGGTTCTTCACCCTTTTCCCAGCCGAGACGGCTGAATTTTTTTCACCAAGGGGGGGGTGATGTAATAACAGCCATAGAGGGTTCACGTGGGAATGGGCTTGCCGGTCCTGCTTGTAGCCAATAAGGGTTGAGATAGGGACCATGGCCCATGCATCATCACGACAGGTCATCAGGAGTGATTGGCCCAGCCATTCGGGGTCCCAGCAAATGGGGAGCCGGATGAGGGGCGTGGTCCCGGGATTGATAGGGAACCATCGAGAATGGTCAAAGCTGTCTATGAACGATTGGCTGGGGGAACCACGTGACGAAGGTGTTAAGAGCGAGTGAGAGAGAGCGATCGTGAGCAGACTGAAACTAACAGGAGCGGGGTCACGTGCGGACGGGGGCTGGGGGTTGCCACGTGCGCGGAGAGGACTGAGTGTGTAGTCTGTCCTCTCTCCGTTGTCTGCCAGCAACGGAGAGTGAGTGAGCAAGTGTATTGGAAGTGGAAATAAAGGACTGATTCCGAAGCCGTTTCCGGGAGGGTTACTACAATTGCATAAAGTTTGAATGTTGTGTCCTAACCCTCCACCACGTGATACAGCCAGTAAGGTTTGTCACGTAAACAACGCCCCAATTAGTTACTAGGATAGTGTAGTGTATAGTGTAGTGTATAGCAGTGTATAGTGTAGTGTATAGTAGTGTATAGTGTAGTGTATAGTAGTGTATAGTGTAGTGTATAGTAGTGTATAGTGTAGTGTGTAGTGTAGTGTATAGTGTAGTGTATAGTAGTGTTTATCATAGTGTATATTAGTGTATAGTGTAGTCTATAATGGAGTGTATAGTGTAGTGTATAGTGTAGTATATAGTGTAGTGTATATTAGTGTATAGTGTAGTGTATAGTGTAGTGTATTGTAGTGTATAGTGTAGTGTATAGTGTAGTGTATAGTGTCGTGTATAGTGTAGTGTATAGTGTAGTGTATAGTGTAGTCTATAATGGAGTGTATAGTGTAATGTGTAGTGTATAGTGTAGTGTAATGTGTAGTGTATAGTGTATAGAGTAGTGTATAGTGTAGTGTAATGTGTAGTGTATAGTCGTGTATAGAGTAGTGTATAGTGTAGTGCAATGTGTAGTGTATAGTCGTGTATAGAGTAGTGTATAGTGTAGTGTAATGTGTAGTGTATAGTGTAGTGTAATGTGTAGTGTATAGTGTAGTGTAATGTGTAGTGTATAGTCGTGTATAGAGTAGTGTATAGTGTAGTGTAATGTGTAGTGTATAGTCGTGTATAGTGTAGTGTATAGTGTAGTGTATAGTGTAGTGTATAGTGTATAGTAGTGTAGTTTATAGTGTAGTCTATAATGGAGTGTATAGTGTAGTGTATAGTGTAGTGTATAGTGTAGTGTATAGTGTATAGTGTAGAATACAGTGACATATACTACTTCAGCCCACGGCTGTGTTGGAGATTAAATCTACAGCATTTACAATTTGAGCACAAGTGGCGTTTTGCCCGTAATTACATCCAGCATCATCGGCGCATTTGCCAGAATCGTGAACGCACCTTTATTCCGGCAGAAACTGGACGCGCTTCCAAACCCAAAAAGACTCGTTCAGACACGGCCAGGCGAATCCGATAGCCGTCGATAAGCTATGGTCGTGCCGGGCCAGACAGGGTCAGGCTCAAACTCCCTCCGTCCTGTGCGGTCTTGAGCCTCCTCATTCACGTGGTGTTCACTTTGCGGAGAGGGGGGGTAGCCATCTTGATCGGTTGCCGTGCAATTCGTCCAGCGAGCCAGTCTCGTTCAGATTGTATCTTGACGCCAAGGCCGTAGCCATGGAATCAACATGGGGGGGGGGGGGATCTTTCAGCGGGTCTGGGGGCCACCTCGCAGAAAAAAAATCTAAATTTGAAAACTAATTTCCTGCCATTTCCTGCCTTAAATATAAAAAAAATCACTAACACATGGGATGGACTTTTTATTTATTTTTTACAATAATGTCTAATAACATTGCTCTGTTTTTACTTTTTTAATTTTCTTGTTTCATTGTATGTAATGGCAGAGATCAGGGATTCATGAAGTACAACCATAACCACAATCATATGGACAGAAATCTATGCATTGTTATATGAAGACAAGTCCAGATATTGTGGCCAAGGTTTAGCAAATTGTTGTTTTTATTTACATAGCATCGCAATGATTATTTTTTTAAATATTTTTATAGCAATATAGGGGGGACATTTTGAACATATTTGAATATTGGGGGGGGGGGGGATGTGTGGGGGGATGTGTGTCCCTCCCAATATATATTATAACTAGCAGAAGTACCCGGCGTTGCCCGGGTGAAAAATATATTTCTTAATAACCTTACATATATACACAGATGGGCTGCTACCCCTGCCCCCCCCCCCCCCCCAGCCACGATCTCCTCGGCCGCTGTGCAGTAATATGTACGGCCTATAGTGTGGTGGGTGTCGAGGCCTAGTCCCGTGCAGAGCCTCCGGCCTCGCCTAAATTGTCCACCCGGCTGAGGCTGGGTACGGGTGCCGTTCCCCCCCCCCCCCCCCCCCCCGCGTTACAATAATACTGTCTAATCGCTATAATTTAATTATCTACCGACCCTATAATAGTAATTGCACACATTGTGGTGGGGGGGGGGGGGGAGTGAAGAGGACGTGAAACTTTGATGAATTTACCTCAGAGTCGCGTGTTAATGCGTGCGCCTATTTTTAACGGGAATTAAAAATGGCGTCCACCCCGCAGCGAATGCGTCGCTACCCGTTGCCAGGGGCAACCGCCGGACCAATCGTGTCTCGCAAATCCCTGACATTTCGTCCAATGAAACTGCGTATGGTCCGATACACAGACACACACACAGACAGACAGATTTGCGATTTTATATATATAGATTACGGCCTTGCTTTACACACGCACTGGTCTCCCTGGGGGTTATGTTCCTTCGCCTAAGCCAGGGGGTGTCCAAACTTTTTGCAAAGAGGGCCAAATTTTATAAAGTGAAGATGCCCGGGGGCCAATAGTTCCTTCCGACATTTTTACCACAAAATTTACGTGAAAACACACACTGTTATAAAACTATTTTCATTGTCACAATTACCTTTATTTTTCAAATGACAATGTAACCAAATATAAGCCACTCAGGCAGACGCGAACAACTCTAGAAACACAATTCTGCCTTTCGTTCAGTCACATAACATTGAACAAACTGTATAGAATACCTTAAATCTGCATGAGTTAAATATATTTGCCTCATGAACATTTTAAACAGGATTTATAAGTAATGCAAAGTGGTCTGTTATCATTAAATTTTAAAACAAGTGAATGTTGCCCTTGTCTTTAACAAGATCTTTCAGAAAGCAATAGTTTATGTCACATCTACAGGTACATAACATCGACAGTTATAACCAAATCTTATTCAAGAGTTTAATAAAACAAGTGCCATAAGTCCAAGTGCATTAGTGTGCTTTAGGCTTTTCACTGTTAATAGTGACAGATGTTACCGTTCAAAACACTCAATTTCAGATTGATCAAGGAACAGATAACTTGCTGACACTAATGAGAAGGGTGATACTGAGATCTAGATTTCAGTAAAGAGATCAGGTCTGGCTTGAGGGCAGTGCTTGAGATGTGTAAAATGTCACGCAAATGGGAGTCACTCTTCCTTGACCTCAATCGGTTCTTGTTTAAATTCACGACTGAGAATATTTGCTCACACAAATATGTGGAGCCGAATAAGCTCAGCATTTTCTCAGCGAATGACCGCATTCCTGGAAACCTGCTTTTGTCCAGCTGCCGGTAAAAGTCAACAAGAGAACACTGCTGGTGTTTTCCGTGGCACTCATCGTCACACTGCAGCTCAATGAGCTCCAACTGCAGCTGTGGAGGAGCACAATCATGGTCCACGGAGAAGGGAGAAGAGAAAAGCAACATGTCCTTTTCAATAACTGCAAAGTCCCGAAAGCGTTTGTTAAATTCCACAGAAAGAGATGGGATAGCTGTTGCATAACTCTTCATTTGCGCACCGATGTTGTCCTGTGGGAACCTGTCAATGACCTCTTTCAAAGCTGGGAAGTGCGCGGTGCAGGGCTCTGTTTGGGACAAGTGTCTTTGGAAAAGTTGCAGTTTGGTTCCAAAGGCCTTGATGTGAGCGTAAAGCTGGCTCACCACCGCAACTTTTCCTTGAAGATTAACATTCAGCGCATTCAGATGCTTCGTCATGTCAACCAAAAAAGCCAGATTTGCCAGCCATACAGGATCGAACAGTTCTTCCATTGGTTGTCCCTTCTCATCCAAAAAATGTCCAATTTCCTCTTTGAGAGAGAAAAATCGCTGCAGTGCGGACCCCCGACTTAGCCACCTTACATCGTTGTGATATACTACGTCACCGTATTCAGCCTGGATGTCACGCAAGAACTGCTGAAACTGTCGGTGGTATAGAGCTTTAGAGCGAATAGAATTGATTGCCTTTGCCACTGGTTTCATAACATCGTCAAATTTGAGATGTTTGGCGCAGAGAGCCTGCTGGTGAATGATACAGTGAAGTGTAATAGCGTTACCTGCTTCTTCGCTGACTTTATTGCAGATCAGTGTGGACGATCCACTTTGCTCACCAGCCACGGCAGGCACACCATCGGTAATGATCCCAGAAACTTGACTCCATGGTAGTTTCATATCATCAACAGCTTCACAAATATAAATGAACGGATCTGTTCCTCTGGTTTGCCCTTTAAGGCTTTTGAGGTCAAGCAGCTCCTCTGTCACGTTCATGTTGTCATCAACTCCTCTTTAAAAAATAAGTAGTTGTGCAGTCTCAGATGCATCGGTGCTTTCATCGCAGGCTAATGAGAAATAATCAAAAGCCACTCCCCTGTCCCCAAGTTGTCTCTGAATATCTGACGACATGTCCTCAACTCTCCGTGCCACAGTGTTGCGTGCCAGGCAAACATTCATAAATTCTTGCTTCTTCTCGGGGCAAATGTTCTCCACCATTTTCATGACACGGTCTTTGATAAATGCACCTTCAGTAAAAGGTTTGCCATGTTTAGCTATTAACATGGCCACTTCGTAGCTGACTTTGGTGAAGTTTTCCTTTGACTCACAGGCCCGCGTGAAGAATCGCTGTTGCGATGCCAGAGCAGCTTGGAGTTGTTAACTTTTTCAACGCGGTCACTCCCTGTCAGCTTGTCGTATGTTGTAGCATGTTTAGTCTCGTAGTGTCTCTTTACATTGAAATCCTTAAACAAGGCAACCGTCTCTTTACAAATTAGACAAACACAATTTCCTCGATTTACAGTGAACAAGTATTGTAATTCCCACCGCTCCTGAAAGCGGCGGCCCTCACTGTCAACTTTTCTCTTTTTTTGTGCAGTCGCCATGGCAGAAATGATTCGAGAAGGGTTCGCCGCACGGATGCTGAGCCAGAGAGCATTCGAATGGTGCTGCCACCGTGTGGTGAAAGGAGGAATTACATCTTAAAGTTTTATGATTTTTTTTATTCTGACAGAGCTGGTGAACCATAAATAACACGTTATAAGACCGAAGCTGCAGGCCGTATGAAATCTGACCGCGGGCCGTGATTGGCCCGCAGGCCGGACTTTGGACATGCCTGCTGTACAGCGTCCATCCAAATCTGAATGGGTGCCCTGTACCCTGAATTGATTAGTCCATTCGTGGACGTGGCCTACTGTGCAGTCACGTGGGTCGATGGGGGGTCCAATCCACGGTCACCATTAACTCCATTGGTATAAATCTCCGTGTAATTCATTCCATTAAGCCCATACCGGATACATAAGAAAGAAGACAAAGACGACAACGACAACCGTTACAACAGAGGTCGCGAACGGGTTTTGATTCCTTACCCGTACCCGTACCCGGCCGTACCCGTACCCGGCCGTAGCTGTACCCGGCCGTACCCGTACCCTACCCGTACCCGGCCGGGTACGGGTAGGGTACGGGTATCAGGTACCTGATTGCGACCTCTGGGATGAAGCCATGTTGCAGGTGCGGGTGGGTTGATTCTAGGAACTTGAATTGTGAGAAGAGACAAGACGTTGGGAAATGAGTGACAAATGGTGACTCACCCAGTAACTCACGGCCTACCCGTACCCGGCCGCACCAGGGTCACAAACGGGTACCCGGCCGGGTACGGGTAGCCGGGTATCGGGTAGGGTACGGGTATCGGGTACCCGGTTGCGACCTCTGCGTTACAACCCGCGCAGTTAGTTGTGTCGTCTCAGACGGCCGTCTGCTTGACGAACTCCAGGATCTTGGAGAGCCTGGTGAACACAGCCGGCGAGCTGCACAGACCCCAGCTGCCCACGCCCGTCACGTACCAGCGTCCGTCCACCTCTTTGCACAGCAGTGGGCTCGCCAGGCTCTGCCGCACACACAGAGCACAGCAAAGACAAAGACCATCATGTAATCCACCCCGTGTAGCCTGTGACAGACTGTGAGAGTAGGTTACAGTGAGGGAAAAAAGTATTTGATCCCCTGCTGATTTTGTACGTTTGCCCACTGACAAAGAAATGATCAGTCTATAATTTTAATGGTAGGTGTATTTGAACAGTGAGAGACAGAATAACAACAACACAAATCCAGAAAAACGCATGTCAAAAATGTTATAAATTGATTTGCATTTTCATGAGGGAAATAAGTATTTGACCCCCTCTGCAAAACATGACTTAGTACTTGGTGGCAAAACCCTTGTTGGCAATCACAGAGGTCAGACGTTTCTTGTAGTTGGCCACCAGGTTTGCACACATCTCAGGAGGGATTTTGTCCCACTCCTCTTTGCAGATCTTCTCCAAGTCATTACGGTTTCGAGGCTTACGTTTGGCAACTCGAACCTTCAGCTCGCTCCACAGATTTTCTATGGGATTAAGGTCTGGAGACTGGCTAGGCCACTCCAGGACCTTAATGTGCTTCTTCTTGAGCCACTCCTTTGTTGCCTTGGCCGTGTGTTTGGGGTCATTGTCATGCTGGAATACCCATCCACGACCTATTTTCAATTCCCTGGCTGAGGGAAGGAGGTTCTCACCCAAGATTTAACGGTACATGGCCCCGTCCATCGTCCCTTTGATGCAGTGAAGTTGTCCTGTCCCCTTAGTAGAAAAACTCCCCGAAAGCAAAATGTTTCCACCTCAATGTTTGACGGTGGGGATGGTGTTCTTGGGGTCATAGGCAGCATTCCTCCTCCAAATACGGCGAGTTGAGTTTATGCCAAAGAGCTCCATTTTGGTCTCATCTGATCACAACACTTTCACCCAGTTGTCCTCTGAATCATTCAGATGTTAATTGGCAAACTTCAGACGGGCAAGTATATGTGCTTTCTTGAGCAGGGGGACCTTGCGGGCGCTGCAGGATATCAGTCCTTCACGGCGTAGTGTGTTACCAACTGTTTTCTTGGTGACTATGGTCCCAGCTGCCTTGAGATCATTGACAAGATCCTCCCGTGTAGTTCTGGGCTGATTCCTCACCGTTCTCATGATCATTGCAACTCCACGAGGTGAGATCTTGCATGGAGCCCCAGGCCGAGGGAGATTGACAGTTCTTTTGTGTTTCTTCCATTTGCAAATAATCGTACCAACTGTTGTCACTTTCTCACCAAGCTGCTTGGCGATGGTCTTGCAGCCCATTCCAGCCTTGTGTAGGTCTACAATCTTGTCCCTGACATCCTTGGTGAGCTCTTTGGTCTTGGCCATGGTGGAGAGTTTGGAATCGGATTAATTGATTGCTTCTGTGAACAGGTGTCTTTTATACAGGTAACGAGCTGAGATTAGGAGCACACTTTTAAAGGGAGTGCTCCTAATCTCAGCTTGTTACCTGTATAAAATACACCTGGGAGCCAGAAATCTTTCTGATTGAGAGGGGGTCAAATACCTATTTCCCTCATGAAAATGCCAATCAATTTATAACATTTTTGACATGCGTTTTTCTGGATTTGTTTATTGTTATTCTGTCTCTCACTGTTCAACTAAACCTACCGTTAAAATTATAGACTGATCATTTCTTTGTCAGTGGGCAAACGTACAAAATCAGCAGGGGATCAAATACTTTTTTTCCTCACTGTATATTGATTCAGTCACAGACCCATAGACTCACACAGAGACCCACAGACTTACACAGAGACCCATAGACTCACACAGAGACCCTCAGACTCACACAGAGACCCATATACTCACACAGAGACCCGTAGACTCAGAGACCCATAGACTCACACAGAGACCCACAGACTTACACAGAGACCCATAGACTCACACAGAGACCCTCAGACTCACACAGAGACCCATATACTCACACAGAGACCCGTAAACTCACACAGAGACCCATAGACTCACACAGAGACCCATAGACTCACACAGAGACCCATAGACTCACACAAAGACCCATATTATGTTGACCTTCCCCTCCCCCCGTGCCTCCGATTATCCAAGGTTGGCTACGCACGTACATTGTGAAGAGAAGTTCAGCCCCATGTGCGTACGTTGCAGTGCGTGCAAACCCATCCGTTCCGCTCACCCCGCAAAACTGATTGGAGGCACAGATCATCCTGCTGGTGACGGCTCTGGCGCTGCTGCTGCTGCTGTTGACGGCTCGGCATTCCTCCTGCCCCACGATGTTCACGCGTCTCACGATCTGCGAACCTAGAACGCGACGGAGGGAAAGACGAAAAGAACGCGTCCTACAGCCCGTGCGATGCGCCCGCTCACGTTTTATTTCCCCCAGCAAGGCGCGGATGTCCCCGTGGGTGAAAAACAGGTGGAGGGCTACCAATGTCGTCGGGTGCCAGGGGAGCTACTGTTTGTCGGCAGAGGAGGGTACAGCGAACAATGAATGAAATTGATGTTGCATTGAGAGTTTGTTGTCTTTTGTAACCAAACCTCCAATTATCCGCGGATGTCTACGTACGGTGTGAAAGAAGTTGAACCGTAAAGCCTAATCAGTCTGGTTCTCTTATGATGCTGCGCGTTTCCATAACGTGGATTAGACACACAACACGGTGATGGATGTATGGTATGGAACGCGTTTTTTTTTGGTGGGGAAGCCACTTGGGGATAAGCAGTGTGACGGGATTAAGTGAACGAAATGATCTCGCAGCGCGAGTAGGAATAAGCGGTGGTTGCAACAGTTGCATCTTTATCATCATTGTCATCATCATTGTCATCCTCATTGTCATCCTCATTGTCATCCTCATCGTTGTCATCATCAACGTCATCATTGTCATCATCATCGTCAGTGTCATCATCATTGTTGTCATCATCATCGTTGTCATCATCAACGTCATCATTGTCATCATCGTCATTATGATCATCGTCATCATCATAATCGTCATCATTGTCATCATCATCGTCCTCATCATCCTCATTGTCATCATCATTGTTGTCATCATCAACGTCATCATTGTCATCATCATCGTCGTCATCATCGTCATCATCAATCATCATCATCCTCATTGTCATCATCATCGTTGTCGTCATCATCAACGTCATCGTCGTCATCATCGTCATTATGATCATCGTCATCATAATCGTCATCATTGTCATCATCATCGTCGTCATTGTCATCATCATTGTCATCCTCATTGTCATCATCATTGTTGTCATCATCATCATTGTCATCATCATCGTCATCATCATCCTCATTGTCATCATCATCGTTGTCATCATCATCATTGTCATCATCATCGTCATCATCATCCTCATTGTCATCATCATTGTTGTCATCATCATCATCATTGTCATCATCATTGTTGTCATCATCAACGTCATCATTGTCATCGTCATTATCATCATCGTTGTCATCATCATCATCATCGTCATCATCGTCGTCATCGTCGTCATCATCGTCATCATCGTCATCAACATCGTCATCATCGCACGAGAGACTGGGATGCTGCTGGATGCTTCAAGATGCTACTCACCACCACGCACCTCGCTCTTTGTCCAGGCAATGCGTTATGCATCATCTCACGCTCTATCGCACCACGGGGTGACCAGCCCCTCCCCACCCAGCCCCACCCCTCCCACCCCCCACCCAGCCCCTCCCCACCCAGCCCCACCCCTCCCACTGCTATCCAGCCCCACCCTCCCCACGCAGCCCCTCCCCACACTCCCCTCCCCACCCAGCCCCACCCTCCCCACCCAGCCCCTCCATGCACGACGGACACAATAATCCCCTGTAGGCTGGTGGAACCAGGAGGTTCCTACCAGTATGAGCTACATAGATAGAAGCTCAAGTGGGGGGGGGGGGGGGGGGCTCACCCACCAGTGAAATAAGAAAAAAAGTTTTTTTTATGTTTTTCCCTTTCAAAAGAAATTGAACTTTTAGGATCAGCGCACCGGTTCAGTCAAATTAACTTGAACAACAACCAACCTCCACCCGCGACGAATAGATTTACCCGCTTGGATGGACGCGACGGAGCAGGACTTCCCGGGTAGGGGATTTGGCTCGCGCCTGTTCGGGAGGCAAGCCGGCCTCACGGCGTCCGAAAGTGGAATGGCGTAGCTCAGTTGAACCAACGCAGCGTCGTAGTCGGAGGTGGTGGCGTTGAACTTGGGATGCAGGTGAATGGCGACGAGGGTTTGCAAGTTGCTGTTGTTGAAGGCTGCTCGCCAGTCGACAGGCAGGGCGGACCTGCGGTGGGTTCAGAGTTTTTGTCGAGGGTGCAAAGAAAACATCTGTTTATAATACAGGTTGTTGTTGGGTTAGATCGAGTAAATATATAAACGTGTCTTGAAACCCACCACCACTACCCGACACAGACAATGAGTAAGGTTTGTCACGTAAATAGAACTTGCCACACTATGAGACATCTCCTTTGCCAGTAGCAAAATGTTGTAGTAGGTTTTTACCCTTTAAACTGGTACAAAACTGACACCTTTATACAAGGCATCATGTTTGCATTTTGACTGCTTGTGTTGTGGTTATTGCAAACATGATTCCTTGTATAAAGGTGTCAGTTTTGTACCAGTTTAAAGGGTAAAAACCTACTACCATATTTTGCCACTGGTAAAGGAGGTCTCATAGTGTAAATGCTTGACCCCGAGCTCTCAATACTCTGATAGTGCGCTGTCTTTGAGTTGTACGCCTTTTGGCGTCATCTGGTCCAACACCAATGGAGACTAGGCTCTAAGAAAAGCTGTCTCGGGTGTGGACCAATCAACTTCAAGGACAGTGCATATCATTATCATCATCAGAGTTGTTTCTTTTTGTTTGCATTTTGACTGCTTGTGTTGCGGTTATTGCAAACATGATGCCTTGTATAAAGGTGTCAGTTTTTGTACCAGTTGAAAGGGTAAAAACCTACTACTATATTTGCCACTTCATTACTAGTCCACCGGTGTGTTGGAGAGCAAAGCCACAACATTTACAATCTGAGTACGACGTTTCGCCAGTAATTACAACCAGCTTCATCAGGTGACAGCCAGATTTGTGGAAAAATCCTCCCGTTTCGTTCCTTAAATAGAGGGTTAGATGTGATGACGTCACTTGTGAGCCATAAATTTGCTTGGTCATGACCGTCGACATAAATATACAGTGAGGGAAAAAGTATTTTATCCCCTGCTGATTTTGTCTGATTGAGAGGGGGTCAAATACTTATTTTCCTCATTAAAATGCAAATCAATCTATAACATTTTTGACATGCGCTTTTCTGGATTTTGTTGTTGTTGTTATTGTGTCTCTCACTGTTCAAATAAACCTACCATTAGAATTATAGACTGATCATTTCTTTGTCAGTGGGCAAACGTACAAAATCAGCAGGGGGATCAAATACTTTTTTCCCTCACTGTATATACAGTGCAAGTTTGTGACACCCTCAGGATGTTCACATATTTGACACATTTCAAAGCAAAAATGTTATTAGATCTTAATCTAAGTCGTAACAATTGAAAAAGATAACCCAGTCAAACAAATGACACAAAAACATGATACTCTTTCAACATTTATTTATCCTCAAATGATCCTACATTCAATAAGCACGATGTGTGAAAAAGTATGTGCACCCTTTAGATTCAGTCATTGGTGACACCTCCTTGAGTAGCAATGAGTTTCCTGTAACCCGTTGGTCAGTCTCTCTCGCATCGCATTTGAGGAATGTTGGTCCATTCCTCCTTACAGAACTCCTTAACATCTCGCTTCAGATCCTGCCACAACATTCCAATGGGGTTTAGTTCTGGACTTTGATGAGCCCGTTGTAAAACGCAGATTTAATTTTCTTCTGCAGCCATTTTGTTTTTAGCGGCAAAACGATATGTTAACTAGAATTGTAAATGTTGCAGCGGGGTTACTCTCCAACACACACACACACAACGCCGGTTAGTGCTGAAATAAGTAACTAATTGGGTACGTTTAAAAGCATAAAGTAAACATTTCCAATATTAAAATGGTAATTGAAAATTATAATAAAATTATGTAAAATAATAATAATAACAATGTACGCTAATAGAATGATAAAAAATTTATAGTAAAAATAAAAATTATAAAAACATGAATATATAAAAAAATATGTACAAATTAAAAAAATTAAGTAAACATTTTAATAAAAAAAATGATAAAAGTTACTTTCCAACACACACATAACACCGGTTAGTGCTGAAATAAGTAACTAATTGGGTACGTTTAAAAAGCATATAAAGTAAACATTTCCAATATTAAAATGCTAATTAAAAATTAAAATTAAAATTATGTAAAATAATAATAATAATAATAACAATGTTCGCTAATATAATGATAATAAAAAATAAAGTTAAAATGTACAGTAAAAATAAAACTTATAAAAACATGAATATGTAGAATTATTTTATTGTGTTTTAATAAAACATAATAAAATAATATAATTATTTTATTGTGTTTTAATAAAACATAATAAAATAATAGAATTATTTTATTGTGTTTTAATAAAACATTATAAAATAATATTATTATTTTATAATATTATTATTTTATAATGTTTTACTAAAACATTATAAAATAATAGAAATATTTTTTTTATGTTTTATTTGTATTAGTTCATTACTTCCCTTCTACGTGACTTTACCGAAAAAAACCAAGAAGATTAAGTAAACATTTTAATTAAAAAAATTATAAAAGTCACCACTCACGTGCCGTTGAAACAGGACGCGCTGGTGAGGAGCCACTTCGCGTTGAGAAGCGTCGAGTCGCACGAAGCAAAGATCCCGCTGGTGCTTTGCAACTGGGCAAGCCACGGCTGCGTCTGCCCCATCGTTTCCACTCCACAGTCTGTGCCGGGGAAGGGTGCGATAGCAATCGGCGTATAAGAGAGAGATCTGTGTGTCGGTGTCTTTGTCTTTGTGTCTGTGTGTCTGTGTGCCTCTGTGTCTTTGTATTAGTGTGTGTCTCTGTGTGTGTCTCTGTGTGTGTGGGTGTCTCTGTGTGTGTCTGTGTGTGTGTGCGTGTCTGTGTGTGTGTGTCTGTGTGTGTGTGTCTGTGTGTCTGTGTGTGTGTCGGTGTCTTTGTGTCTGTGTGTGTGTGTCTGTGTGTGTGTGTCTGTGTGTGTGTGTCGGTGTCTTTGTGTCTGTGTGTGTGTCTGTGTGTGAGTCTGGCAAGTTGGCACAGTAGGCGGCACAGGTGGTGCATCAGCCAGTCGTCTCGGTCATGAAATAAGAAACTAATTGGGTACGTTTAAAAACATATTAAGTTAATATTTCCAATATTAAAATGGTAATTGAAAATTCTAAAAATATTATGTAAAATAATAATAACAATGTACGCTAATATAATGATAATAAAAATAAAGTAAAAATGTATAGTAAAAATAAAAATTATAAAAACATGAATAGATAAAAAATGTATGTAAAAATATGAACAAATATTTTTTGAACATCTCAGTCAGTCGACCCGTGGCACCTGCTGGGTCTGCCCCGTGACCTCCTGCCAGCGGGCGTTCGACACTTCACGTGGTAGCCTCAAGGTGCACTTGGCCTGGCACAAGCGTCGTGGTGACGTCACCCGCCACTTAGTGGCGAATGGCGGTTGTTGTTGTTGAGTCTGGTAACAGGTCCCCTGTGGGGTGGGCTGGTAGGAACGAACAAATGAATGGCTATAATAAAATGAAATGGCGGGGGTACGATACGAAGGGAGAGTTTGAGGCCTAGTTCTAGGCTTTAGGCCTAGCTGTAGGCTTTAGGCCGCTGTGAGTTAATTTAGAATTTAAATGTTTTAATCAAAAACTATCTCAGGGAATTATAATGTATTATTACACTTGTTTAGCCAGGAAAGCCTCACTGAGTCTAAAGGTGTTCGTAGGGTCCTGCCAAGTGTTTGCAGTAGGGGGCGATGTTGCTACACCTAATCGGACATCGGACGGACGGACGGACGATATAATCTATTGTAGGCTGGTTCACTTCGTTCCTACCAGTAAAACAACCCCCTAGCTCCTCATTGGTGCCGGACGGCAACGTTGGGGTGAGCAGTGCCATGGGGGGAGGGCAAATTTCGATTGGCCATTCCCCCTGGTGGCGTCTGTAGCCACCACAGTGGCAAAAGGGGGCGGTCAAGGTATGGCTTCCTATTGGTCAACCAATGTTACGTATGCAAATCTGGTAATTGCTGCTCACTCAGAGGAGGAGTTGGAGGCGCTGCTGCTGAACCTGGAACTTGCCACTAAGAAGTGGGGCCTTACCAAAAGCCCCACCAAAAACTAAGAACCTGCCTGGTTATTTTGTGCAATCGGACACTCCACCCCCACCACTCCCAATCGGTGATGGGGCAGTTGTGAAGAGAGTGGAGAGTTTCCCATACCTGGGCAGTGTGCTCATAACCAACTCCGGTTTGACAGCAGAGGTCTCACTCCGAATCAGTTGAGCGGCAATATCTTTTCATCGGATGTGTAACGCTGTGTGGAAGCTGCCTGATCTGTCGCTCCGCACGAAGCTTCAGGTCTTCTCGACCACAGTCATTTTCTACCTTCTCTACGCTTGCAAAACGTAGACCCTCCTAATGGAACATCTCTGGTTAGAAATATTTATGCTGGCTGCCTACGATCCATCCTGGGTTTAACCAGGCTGTATTGTGTGAGGAGCTCACAAATCCTTGAAAGATCTGGACAAATTCCCATCGGTGAGCTCCTCCGGCAGGCAAGGCTGCATTGTCTGGGTCATGTAGCCTGCATGCCCAGCCACCGCATGCCTAAACAGCGTTCGTCCAGCCGGATAGAGGGGGCTAAACGGGCGCGGCACAGGCTAGAGAAGAGATGGAATGATGTGGTACAGGAGGACGTGGAGCTGAGTGGACTTGCGATGACTGGTACCAGCAGTGTCAAGATCGGCCTCTGTGGAGGAGGCTCGTGAAGGACGCTACTGGGCAGTTGGAGGCAATCGCCCTCCAACACAACGGAGGGCGGAGGAGCGACTCTCACAACAACGAGCGGAGCCCCGGGTGGATAAGTTCGATTACCGCTCAAGGCCGACACTGGTGACGATTATCTGAATTGGTCATGGGCCTCCCATAGGTCGACTCAGCCTCAAATGAGTACCTGGTGCGGTGTGTAAACATCAAATGCGACTGGTCGTGGAGCTGGCCACCCACCTTCATAGGTGCTACTCGCTAATAGCACTTTCCCCAACGGTCTGCTCGAGTCTACATGGGGGATCTTTATCTTTGTGTGTTTTGTGTTGACACAGCAGGGGGTACAAGTGGTGCATCAAACGGTCATCTCGGTGAGCCGACCCATGGCACCTGCTGGATCTGTCCCATGACCTCCTGCCACCTAGCCTGGCACAGCAGTCAACGCATGGCACCTGCTGGGTCTGTCCTGTGACCTCTTCCTCCATCTAGTCTAGCACAGCAGTAAACCCATTACACCTGCTGGGTCTGTCTCGTGACCTCCTCCTGCACCTAGCCTGGCACAGCAGTCAACCCATGACACCTGCTGGGTCTGTCTCGTGACCTCCTCCTGCACCTAGCCTGGCACAGCAGTCAACCCATGACACCTGCTGGGTCTGTCTCGTGACCTCCTCCTGCACCTAGCCTGGCACAGCAGTAAACCCATTACACCTGCTGGGTCTGTCTCGTGACCTCTTCCTGCACCTAGCCTGGCACAGCAGTCGACCCATGCACCTAGCCTGGCACAGCAGTCAACCCATGCACCTAGCCTGGCACAGCAGTCAACCCATGGCACCCTGCTGGGTCTGTCCTGTGACCTCCTGCCAGCAGGCGTTTGACACCTCACATGGCCTTAACGTGCACCTAGCCTGGCACAGGCGCTGTGGTGATGTCAACGCCACTTAGCGGCAAATGGCGGCGGTTGTTGTGTATTGTGTAGTATGTGTGTACATTTAACTTTTTCAATTGCACCATACCCAGCCAACCGCGCTAATCAGAGGTGTAGCGGGAAGGATAACAAACTATGGATCTCTGTGTGAGTCTATGAGTCTCTGTGTGAGTCTGTGGGTCTCTGTGTGAGTCTATGGGTCTCTGTGTGAGTCTGTGGTCTCTGTGTGAGTCTGTGGGTCTCTGTGTGAGTCTATGGGTCTCTGTGTGATTCTATGGGTCTCTGTGTGAGTCTATGGGTCTCTGTGTGAGTCTGTGGGTCTATGTGTGAGTCTATGGGTCTATGTGTGAGTCTATGGGTCTCTGTGTGAGTCTGTGGGTCTCTGTGTGAGTCTATGGATCTCTGTGTGAGTCTATGGGTCTATGCGTGAGTCTATGGGTCTCTGTGTGAGTCTGTGGGTCTATGTGTGAGTCTTATGGGTCTCTGTGTGAGTCTATGGGTCTCTGTGTGAGTCTATGGGTCTCGTGTGAGTTTATGGGTCTATGTGTGAGTCTATGGGTCTCTGTGTGAGTTTATGAGTCTCTGAGTGAGTCTATGGGTTCTGTGTGAGACTATGGGTCTCTGTGTGTGTCTATCTGGTCCCTTTGTGAGGCAATTCGTCTCTGTGTGAGTCTGTGGATCTATGTGTGAGTCTGTGGGGTCTATGTGTGAGTCTATAGGTCCCTTTGTGAGGCAATGGGTCTCTATGTGGGTATTTGGTCGTTGTGTGAGTCTGTGGATCTCTGTGTGAGTCTATGGGTCTCTGTGTGAGTCTGTGGATCTATGTGTGAGTCCTATGGGTTATTTGCGTGAGTCTATGGGTTTTAATATCTGGGTCTCTGAATGAATCTTTAGGTCGCTGTATGAGTCTTTGGGTCTCTGTGTGAGTCTATGGGTCTCTGTGTGAGGTCTATGGGTCTCTGTGTGAGTCTATGGGTCTCTGTGTGAGTCTATGGGTCTCTGTGTGAGTCTATGGGTCTATGTGTGAGTCTATGGGTCTCTGTGTGAGTCTATGGGTCTCTGTGTGAGTCTATGGGTCTGTGTGTGAGTCTATGGGTCTCTGTGTGAGTCTATGGGACAATGTGTTCACGATGGTTTCTATTGTTGTCCAGTAAACTGTGTGCACACGATGTCACTCGTGTGAGCATTTCATAGATTCACTGATACGTCAGCACTCAGAGAGAGCTTTGGATATGCGATGTGGTAAGTGCATCCTCTACTGAACTCAAGAAAAGTAAAACAAATCCTTAATGGAGGTATTTTGTGTCAGATCGTGTAAATATAAATGCGTTGTTAAACCCAGCTTCCACCCGACACAGCGCAATCAGTAAGGTTTATTCACGTGAACAGAACGTGGCCAATAAGTTACTTAGTTCAGCACTAACCGATGTGTGTGTCAGTTGAACACGTGTGAGGCTTTCGCGACCAAAATTATTCATAATCACGTTTTTGGGTGTTAGATGGCGTTATTTATAAATGTGTCGTAACCCTCCACCACCCGACACGGCCAATCAGTAAAAAAGTATAACTCGTAAAAACAAAGTTTTTCACTATAAATCCTTTATATGCGTGGCGGCTAGAGTCCTCTCGTCCTCTGGTTTGAGAGTGGCTGCCACCTATGGGTCAGATGATTGTCCTGCCAGTATTAAGCAATTGGTAATAAATATAATATTTTTGTCCTAAAAAGTGTAAAATTTTGGAAAAAAAATTTCACGAAATTAATTGTCACGCACAACTGAGTCTGTGTGCAAAATGTCAGCTCGATTGATCACGGGAAGTGGGTTTAAAAACGACCGAAAGATTTGCACGGTCCTAAGCAAGCAAGCAAGCGAACTTAATATAAAGGATTTAAAAAGTGTCACGTTGACAAAAGACAAATAGTTCACAGAATGGCGAATTGCCCGATGATGCTGGAGGCAATTACCAGCGAAACGTCGTACAACTCAAAAATTGTAAATGTTGTGGCTTCACGCTTCAACACACCGATGTGGGGGCTAAAGCAGTGAACCTATTTTTTCTTTTGTCAACGTGACACTTTTTTACTGTTTGGCCGTGTCGGGTGGTGGAGGGTTACGACACATTTATAAATAACGCGATCTAAACCCAATAACGTTGATTATGAGTGTGTGTGTGTGTTGAAGGTAAACCCACTACAACATTTACAATCCGAGTAACCCTGGTAATGTTTCGCTAGTAATTGCAACAACAACAACCAACATCATTAGGCGACAGCCTGGTTGTTGTTGTTACTGGCTGAACGTCACGGTAACTAGAATTGTAAATGTTGTAGGGAATCTTAATTTTGGAGCTTTCGTGACTGCAGGAATTATTCTTGTGGTTCTTCGGTAAAGTCACGTCAAAGATAAAATAATAAAATAAATTAATATAGCATTACGACGTTTCGATTGCAACACAAGCAATCATCATCAGCTATATATGAAATGTATCTTGGTGATATCTGTCTGCTTATATGTCTGTCTATAGTTTTTTTCTGGTTAGATTCTATGTCGCTATTTCATTATACCTGATGATGATTGCTTGTGTTGCAATCGAAACGTCGTATGCTATTATTTAATTTATTATTTTATCTTTATACGTGACTTTACCGAAAGAACCAAAGAAGAATGTTGTAGTGGGTTTACTCTCCAACACACACACCGGTTAGTGCTGAACTAAGTAACTAATTTAGATTTAAAGCTTTCGTGACTGCAGGGATTCATTTTATTGGTTTTTTCGGTAAAGTCACGTAGAAGGGAAATAATCATTCAGACGCTGTCTTTCCGACAGACCTGTTTCTTCACCTGAGGACGGCTGCTTGCGTTGTGGCCGAAACGTCGTGAGAATTATTTACAATGTTTTATTTTTACTATTTATTATTTCCCTTCTACGTGACGACTTTACCGAAAGAACCAAGAAGATGAGTAACGAATTGTCACGTTTTGTTTACGTTACAAAACCTTGCTGAGTTGGCTGTGGATGATATTCGTCGCCAAAGCCTCTTACTACTACGTGTTAAAACGTAAATATCCTTTCGAGATTTGAAGCTTTCGTGACTGCAAGGATTCATACGCTAGTTTTTTCGGTAAAGTCACGTAGTAAAAATGAAATTAAAATTTATAAAAAATAAAATAATTAAACCTGATGACGGAGACTTGTGTTGCCTCCGAAACGTCGTGATTTTGTTATTATTTTTATTCATTTTAATTTCATTTTTTACCTACGTGACTTTACCGAACAAACTAAGAGTATGTAAATATCCTGTCGCTTAAACATATGTATAGTAAGAGAAAGTGTTAATACAAATTTTTTTAGACAATACTGTCACGTATTTCACGATTACCAATATAACCATCATCGTTAATTCCATTAAATAAATTAATCATTGACATGTAAATGTTTTCCCTACCCCCTCCCTCTCTCTGCCTCTGCCCCCCCCTCTGTCTATTTAAGGCCACCCCACAGAGACGATCACCCCTCTCTGTACCTGTGTTACTCTCTCTCTATGTATCTTGGTGATGTCTGTCTGCTTATATGTCTGTCTATAGTTTTCTGGTTATATTCTATGTCGCTATTTCATTATACCTGATGATGATTGCTTGTGTTGCAATCGAAACGTCGTATGCTAGTATTTAATTTATTATTTTATCTTTAGACGTGACTTTACCGAAAAAACCAAAGAATAATTCCTGCAGTCACGAAAGCTCCAAATTAAGATTAATAATAGCAATAATAAAATCGGCGTCTAACCTTTGAGGTTTGAGTCTACCAAGGTACACGTAGCTGATCCTGAATCCCCGTCCTGGAGAGAATGCGGGGAGAGAGGCAAACGCAGGGGCGTTAAGATGCAATTTTAGTTCAAATTCGTAATGCAGAGACGCCCTCTGCTTACGAATAATCGACTTAAGAACTTTCAGAGATACGAACAGACCCTGGTCCGTATGTCAAGTTGCCTGTTTGGACCGAGAGTCGTAAGTTTAACTACAGCGCAATTGATGGCGGTGGTGGCATCTACATCTACAGAACGTGAAGAACCAGTGGCATCTACATCTACAGAACGTGATGAACCAGTGGCATCAACATCTACAGAACGTGAAGAACCAGTGGATCTTCATCTACAGAACGTGAAGAACCAGTGGCATCTACATCTACAGAACGTGAAGAACCAGTGGCATTCAATATCTACAGAACAGATGACACCAGTGGCATTACATCTATAGAACGTGAAGAACCATGGCATCTACATCTACAGAACGTGAAGAACCAGTGGCATCAATCTACAGAACGTGAGAACCAGTGGCATCTACATCTAGAACGTGAAGAACCAGTGGCATCTACATCTACAGAACGTGAAGAACCAGTGCATCTACATCTACAGAACGGAAGAAACCAGTGGCATCTACATCTGCAGAACGTGAAGAACCAGTGGCATCTACATCTACAGAACGTGAAGAACCAGTGCATCTACATCTACAGAACGTGAAGAACCAGTGGCATCTACATCTGCAGAACGTGAAGAACCAGTGGCATCTACATCTACAGAACGTGAAGAACCAGTGGCATCTACATCTACAGAACGTGAAGAACCAGTGGCATCTACATCTACAGAACGTGAAGAACCAGTGGCATCTACATCACAGAACGTGAAGAACCAGTCATCTACATCTGAGAACGTGAAGAACCAGTGGCATCTACATCTACAGAACGTGAAGAACCAGTGGCATCTACAGAACGTGAAGAACCAGTGGCATCTACATCTACAGAACGTGAAGAACCAGTGGCATCTACAGAACGTGAAGAACCAGGCATCTACATCTAGAGAACGTGAAGAACCAGTGGCATCTACATCTGCAGAACGTGAAGAACCAGTGGCATCTACATCTAGAACGTGAAGAACCAGTGGCATCTACATCTACAGAACGTGAAGAACCAGTGGCATCTACATCTATCAAACGTGAAGAACCAGTGGCATCTACATCTGCAGAACGTGAAGAACCAGTGGCATCTACATCTGCAGAACGTGAGAACCAGTGGCATCTACATCTACAGAACGTGAAGAACCAGTGGCATCTACATCTACAGAACGTGAAGAACCAGTGGCATCTACATCGCAGAACGTGAAGAACCAGTGGCATCTACATCTAGAACGTGAAGAACCAGTGGCATCTACATCTACAGAACATGAAGAACCAGTGGCATCTACATCTACAGAACGTGAAGAACCAGTGGCATCTACATCTGCAGAACGTGAAGAACCAGTGGCATCTACATCTACAGAACGTGAAGAACCAGTGGCATCTACATCTGCAGAACGTGAAGAACCAGTGGCATCTACATCTACAGAACGTGAAGAACCAGTGGCATCTACATCTGCAGAACGTGAAGAACCAGTGGCATCTACATCTGCAGAACGTGATGAAGCATGGCATCTACATCTGCAGAACGTGAAGAACCAGTGGCAT
>NW_026891627.1:0-17323 GCF_015708825.2 Lethenteron reissneri
TGGGAGCGTCGGGTATCCTGTCTGTACCATCTCGTGGGTCACCCGTGCGCGATGGGCTTAAATGAAAAAAAAAATGTTTTTTTTGGGCTGTATTATGCTGCGAGGTGCTGTGTGCGATGCGGTCGTTGCATGAGAGGGAATAACTGTGTTGTGGTTGAAAAGTTACGACGGGATTGATGGTGTGTTGGTCGCCTGCAGATTTGCTTGCTATTGTGCTTCAATGTACGCGTGTGATCGCGATATGCTGATTGCATGTGCTGTTATACCGTTCTGTATATGTGTTGCGGTTCCGGGTGGGGTTTTTTTTTTTTAAGGAACCATCGGTTGATGTTACGCTTGTTCTTGTTATTGTTACTGTTACGAGGCACACGTGTATTGACGATGTTAATCTTTATTCTTGGGGGTTGAGGGATTGTTGCAGCCGGGACGGCTGCGAGCTGTACAGGGGGGGGTGATGTAGGGGTTATTACGGAGAGAACGGCGGACAACAAACACAGGGCTGTCGGCACTCACATACACGGGGGGTCACACCGACGTCCGCATCAGTTATTGCCCACGCCCCAGCCCTCGGAGGCGATCCCTATAAAAGGTGGAACCCAAAGAGCTCGAGGCAGTTCGACACGAAGCTGACCAGTGAAGATCCAAGACTCGGAGATTAGGCCCTGGGACTCCCCGGTCTCGCCGTCCTTATAAGGGCCGAGCCGGGTAAGCCAGTGGCGCGGCCCAAGAGCTTCCAGACCGCTGCCCTTATCAGGGCAAGGCTGGTTAGCTGGTGCTGAGATCTGTGCTTGCCAGGGCCAGATCAGTCAGCCTCCCGTAGCCCAGTAGAGGACTGGGGGACAGGACAGAGGGCTTAGTACTAGGGTGGGTTTCCCATAGTACGGGTGAAGGGGCCGATACCCCTTCAACTATTGTATCTGTCCCGGAGTTAATAAACAGTGTGTCTCAACTTCCTCATCGTCTCCTCATCAACTTACTACACCTGCAGTCACGAAAGGTTTAAATCGAAATTTAAGGCTATCATGGTAAAACTATGGAATTTCCATAATTATCATTGGGGTTCACAAACTTTTTCTCAGCACTATAGTTCAAGAGATAGAGATGTTAGGCGGTGGTTGAAATGTTAATGTATAAGTTCCGGCTGCCCTCTGTGGAAGAAACATCACAGCAAAGGAACAGGAGCCATTGTGAACAGAGTGCGGGTGGTACAGGGGTGTTCCATGCTCTGAGAAGTGCCGGTGTGGCGTAGACCGCCGTATACTGCTACATTTCCAACACTGTGAGAAGATAAATGTAGACAAAGTAGAGAAGAGAGGCACGGTAGAGATGAGAGCCATACATTCTGTTTATTTCCTTGTTATGTTTATAACAATCTAAGGTTTGGGCTGATATTTTATGTACCCTTCCTTTGGGGTGCACAGCCACACACAGCAACAACAACCACACAATAACAACACACAGCAGCAACAACAACCACAAACAGCAACACAACAACCACACAGCCTACAATAACCACACACAGCATCAACAACAACCACACACAGCAACAACAACCACACAATAACAACACAGCAACAACAACCACCACAGCCTACAATAACCACACACAGCATCAACAACAACCACACACAGCCTACAATAACAACACACATCAGCAACAACAACCACAAACAGCAACAATAACAACCACACAGCCTACAATAACCACACCAGCATCAACAACAACCACCACAGCCTACAATAACCACACACAGCATCACAACAACCACACCAGCCTACAATAACCACACACAGCATCAACAACAACCACACACAGCAACAACAACCACACACAGCAACAACAACAACCACACACAGCAGCAACTACAACCACACACAGCAGCAACAACAACCACACACAGCAACAACAACAACCACACACAGCAACAACAACAACACACACCACCAACAACAACAACCACACACAGCATCAACAACAACCACACACAGCAACAACAACCACACACAGCAACAACAACAATCACACACACCAACAACAACAACCACACACAGCATCAACAACAACCACACACAGCATCAACAACAACCACACACAGCAGCAACAACAACCACACACAGCAGCAACAACAACCACACACACCAACAACAACAACCACACACAGCATCAACAACAACCACACACAGCATCAACAACAACCACACACACCAACAACAACAACCACACACAGCACAACAACAACCACACACAGCAACAACACAACCAACCCACAGCAACAACAACATCACACACACCAACAACAACAACCACACACAGCATCAACAACAACCACACACAGCAGCAACAACAACCACACACACAGCAACAACAACCACACACACCCAACAACAACAACCACACACAGCATCAACAACACCACACACACCAACAACAACCACACACAGCAACACAACAATCACACACACCAACAACAACAACCACACACAGCAGCAACAACAACCACACACAGCAACACAACAACCCACACAGCAACAACACATCACACACACCAACAACAACAACCACACACAGCATCAACAACAACCACACACAGCAACAACAACCACACAGCATCAACAACCACACACACCAACAACAACAACCACACACAGCATCAACAACAACCACACACAGCATCAACAACAACCACACACAGCAACAACAACAATCACACACACCAACAACAACAACCACACACAGCATCAACAACAACCACACACAGCATCAACAACAACCACACACAGCAGCAACAACAACCACACACAGCATCAACAACAACCACACAGCATCAACAACAACCACACACAGCAGCAACAACCCCACACAGCATCAACACAACAACCACACACAGCATCAACAACAACCACACACAGCATCAACAACAACCACACACAGCATCAACAACAACCACACACACATCAACAACAACCACACACAGCATCAACAACAACCACACACCAGCAACAACAACCACACACAGCATCAACAACAACCACACACAGCATCAACAACAACCACACACAGCATCAACAACAACCACACACAGCATCAACAACAACCACACACAGCAACAACAACAACCACACACAGCATCAACAACAACCACACACAGCATCACACAACACACACAGCATCAACACAACCCACACAGCATCAACAACAACCACACACAGCAACAACAACAATCACACACACAACAACAACCACACACAACAACAACAACAACCACACACAACAACAACAACAATCACACACACACAACAACAACCACACACAACAACAACAACAATCACACACAACAACAACAACAACCACACACAACAACAACCACAACCACACACTACAACAACAACCACACACAGCAGCAACAACCACACACAGCAACAACACCACACACAGCAACAACAACAATCACACACACCAACAACAACAACCACACACAGCAACAACAACCACCACAGCATCAACAACAACCACACCAGCATCAACAACCACACACAGCAACAACAACAACCACACACAGCATCAACAACAACCACACACAGCATCACAACAACAACCACACACAGCAGCAACAACCACACACAGCAACAACAACAACCACACACAGCATCAACAATAACCACACCAGCATCAACAACAACCACACACAGCAACAACAACACCACACAGCATCAACAACAACCACACACACCACAACACACAACCACACACAGCCACAACAACCACACACAGCATCAACAACAACCACACACAGCAGCAACAACAACCACACACACCAACAACAACAACCACACACAGCATCAACAACAACCACACACAGCATCATCACACAACCACACACAGCAGCAGCAACAACCACACACAGCATCAACAACAACCACACACAGCATCAACAACAACCACACACAGCATCAACAACAACCACACACAGCATCAACAACAACCACACACAGCAACAACCAACCACACAGCATCAACAACAACCACACACATCAACAACAACCACACACAGCAACAACAACAACCACACACAGCATCAACAACAACCACACACAGCATCAACAACAACCACACACAGCATCAACAACAACCACAACAGCAACAACAACAACCACACACAGCACAACAACACACACACAGCATCAACAACAACCACACACACATCAACAACAACCACACACAGCATCAGCAACAACTACACACAGCATCAACAACAACCACACACAGCAACAACAACCACACACAGCAACAACAACCACACACAGCATCACAACAACCACACACAGCAACAACAACAACCACACACAGCAACAACAACCACACACAGCATCAACACAACCACACACAGCATCAACAACACCACACACAGCAGCAACAACAACCACACACAGCAACAACAACAACCACACACAGCAGCAACAACAACCACACACAGCAACAACACAACCACACACAGCATCAACAACAACCACACACAGCAGCAACAACAACCACACACAGCAACAACAACAACCACACCAGCATCACAACAACCACACAGCAGCAACAACAACCACACACAGCAACACAACAACACCACAGCATCAACAACAACCACACACAGCATCAACACAACTACACACAGCATCAACACACTACACACAGCATCAACAACAACCACACACAGCAACAACAACCACACAGCATCAACAACAACCACACACACCAACAACAACAACCACACACAGCAACAACAACAACCACACACCAGCAACACAACCACACACAGCAACAACAACAACCACACACAGCAGCAACAACAACCACACACAGCATCAACAACAACCACACACAGCACAACAACAACCACACACAGCAACAACAACAACCACACAGCATCACAACAACCACACACGCACAACAACAACCACACACAGCATCAACAACAACCACACACAGCAGCAACAACAACCACACACAGCAACAACAACAACCACACACACCAACAACAACAACCACACACACCAACAACAACAACCACCACACCAACAACAACAACCCACACACCACACCACCACACACACCAACCAACCACAACACACCACCAACAACAACCACACACAGCAACAACAACAACCACACAACAAACACACCATCAACAACAACACACACACACCAACACAACAACCACACACACCAACAACAACACCACACACAAATACCAACAACACAACACACACAGCAACACCATCAACCACACACAGCCATGCACAACAACCACACACAACCAACAACAACAACCACACACATCAACAACAACCACACAATCAACAAACAAACCCCACACATCAACAACAACACCACACACATCAACACAAACCCACCCACATCACAACAAACAACACACACAGCAACACCACCCACAAAGCAACAGCACAACCACCCATCAAGCAAACAACACTCACATCACAACACATTCCTTCAATAAGCGTTGTAATCACCACGGTTGCTTGTGGCCAGGCTAGGTGCACTCTGAGGCCACGTAATTGCCGGAGGCTAGCTGACGGAAGATCTCGAGATAAACCCAGGTGCCATGGGTTGACTGACTGAGATGACTGTGCCAACTTTGCTGCATTTCGCTACCTGGCGCTCTGCTCATTGGCATGAACGTTGTTGGTTGTTGTTGGAGGGGCGACTGCCTGCCACTACCGAGTTGCGTCCTTCACGAGCCTCCTCCACAGAGGTCGATCTTGACACCGCTGGTACCGGTCTTCGGCAGCTCCAAATCCTCCCGTATCGCATCGGCTCCATCCCTTCTCCAGCCCGTGTCGTGTTCGTTTAGCCCCCCTCTATCCGGCCAAACAGAAGCTGCTTGGGCATGCGGTGGCTGGGCATGCAGGCCACATGACCCAGCCAATGCAGCCTTAGTCATACTCCAATAACAAAACGAAACATGACAGCGTGCGTGTCGACCGACTACAGAGAGGCCCTCGCGGTGTCAGGAGCGACTGGTTGCGCTATGATTAGGAACACGGTGTGGCATGCCCGGTTGAGATAGTGCCCTCTAGAAGTCGATTAGTCCAGATAAGGTGCTGACGGTGACGAATCAACATCCAAATTAGAAGTTACCCAATTACCACAAATACAGCCGTGCAGCAGCCTGTAACCACGTGTCCATACGAGGTTTTTGGGTTAGATCGCACAAATATATGAATGTGTCATTAAGCCCACCGCCACCCGACACAGCCAATTGGTAATGTTTGTCACGTAAACAGAACGTGCCAATTTGTTACTCGTACAGCACGCCGGTTGTGTGTTGGAGAGTAAACCCACAACATTTACAATTCGAGTGCCGTAACGTTTCACCTGTCTGTGTTCATGGCGGTTACCCCATTCAAGGACTGTCCAGGCTCAACCGTGCTTAGCTTCCGAGATCTGACAAGATCGGCCATACCGTCATCTGGGTTGCTTTGTACGATCATTTATGTCCCACGAAGAAGGGTCATAGGCCAAAACATCACTTATTATACATTTCTTTCGTTTAAGGCCACGGTGTTATTAACAGTGCTTTTTATTTGATTATCTGTGCTTGTGCACCACGGCCAATGCGGTATCACCAGATAATTTGATATACGATCATTTAAATTACAAAAATTTACCATCAGGGTCTCGGGCTGTGTTATGCTGATATACGAAAAAGAGACACTAACCCCATCCATCTGCGACCCTCACCTCCCTTCTGAATTTAACTTTAGACTTCAGCTCTGGTGTGTTAGGCAGTCCCCCCTTCCCCTACACCACAGAGGTCATTACCCTCGCCGATGGATCTGCATCTACCAGTTTATCTCGTCGGGTTCGGGTGAGAGTTAGGATCGGGGTTAAAGTTTTGTAATCGCCAGGGCCAGGACCAATTGCAATTGTCCTGCAGATTGGCATGGAGAGAGGAATTGCACCGTTTGAGTTCAACGTACTCGCATTCTGGAACCGTCAGAGCCGAGAGGGCCCCAGGTTTTTAAGCGAAATTGCGCATTTTCACCGGACGTCACCGTTTTCCGCTGCCAATCATCGGTTCGCGTGAAAACCTCCACTTGATCACACCGTGGCTGCCCAGCTCCGCACCCACGGATCTCGGTGACGCCACCGCTTTTGCTTTCCTTTTTCTTCTTCCCCTAACTGCCCCCCCCCCCTTCGCTCGAATCCTTGGCGCAAATATCGCCGCTAATGCGGTAGCCCCCACGGCGCTCGCGATTGCAGATTTCGGGCGCCTCGTGTCAGGTTTTTCGCGCACAGCTTGTGTGAGTTACTTCGAATTTACGCAAAAGTTTTGGCGCGCGGTAACCGCGGGCGACGCCGTGCGCTCGCGATGTTTCCGATGCGTTTTTCACCGCGATTATTGCCTCCTGACATGCAGGCCGACCGACCGGCCGGCCGGCCCGAAACCGCCCGCCGCCTTCCCCAGCCCGCCCCCTTCGAGCGCCAAACGCAAAGCGACCCGGCTCATCAGGCCGCCTCTCCGCTGGACTGATGCGATGTGGCAGAAAGTAACATAGCGGGTATTAAATCACTAACATGCATTTCCCAGATCACAGGCGTAGGTTTTCCAGTAAACTTCCTCAATTTTCCAATTTCCATACACGGTTTTCCTTTTCATTTATTCATTCTCTTTTTTGGTTGTTGCTGCTGCTGCACGGGGAGATTTCGCTCTCAGCATTACTGTAATTCTCAAATCCCTCAGAGGGTTCTATATTTCTGCCCAGCCATTCCAGCTCAACGTCACTCCCCCCCCCCCCCCCACCCCTCTGCTCACTTTGAATCCGAACGCTGCCCACGATGCGGCAGGAGCGCTGGGCCACTGGCGCCCAGCGCCGGGAGACGAAGGCCATCGGCGATGCCGGGAGAATCGTCGTGCTCCCCTCCACCGCGGGCTCGCTGTCCCGGTATCGGGTACCGCCCCACTGCAGTGATGCGACAGCGGGACTTTGTTTATTACCAGATATTCTCCGGGTCGCTGGTGAGACTTGATTTTTGGCACCCGGTTCCATAGCGAGATGAAGTATATTGGATGTGGTATGCCGGGGTGTGGATATATTTCCTTGATTGCTGACCCAGACAAACTCGACTGAAATGAAGCCGCGGGTATCGCCCCAATGAAAATATGCTGACGTGTTTTTTACTTACATTTTATTTTAGAAGCATATTCCAGTTGTGCTCCCATCATACTCCCATCGGATCCAGTCAGACTTCTGCCGTGGCTAGCAGAGCATGACCCTGTGTCAAAGAATTGCCCTGGAAGATGATGCTGTAGAACTAGTATATGGTACTTCTGAAGTGACTTTAATGCCTCCTCTCCCACACCAGAGCCACACATTGTGATGCCCTGCAGAGAGTGACCAGCGGTTGTAATGCCGCTATGGTTTATTGAGAATTTCTATTTCGATATTAAATTCCTACCATCTCTCCATTTGCACCTGCACCCAAAACCCAGAAGCTTCGTGACCACAGTGACATAGACATAAAATAATAATATTTGGCACTTTGTCAATCCCCTGCCAGGCTAGCGCCTCCCCACCCAGTGCAAGTCATGTTTGACCATACTTCACCACACCGGTCAATGCAGGTTTTATGAAAGTGGGTGATGGTGGGGGTGGTGGGGGGGTGGAGAGGAGGCCCAGGGATTCGTTCAGATATCACCCAGCCACTGGCGACAGCCGCGGCTGGGGATCGAACTCGGACCGCCGGGATGGGTTTGCAGTGGCCTTAGCCACTTGTACCACTCACCGCTTACCTGGTCTCTGTCTGCTTTACGTTCCTGATCTGTTATTAAACGTCCACAACAGCTGGGTTCACAATGCGGGGTGACAACCACTACATTGCACAGACATGTCCCTGCCTCAAACACCTATGACAGTCTCCTAACAGCAGTGTTATTGAGCCGGGATGATTAATCATTGGCGTCGATTAATCGACTAAAGGATCGTAATCGACTGTGTTTTTAGTGATCGATTACCCGGCCTCCTTTCAACACGGCGGTTGTCCCACCATCCTGAAGGTGGGAAACCCCCCCGCCCTCACAAGCCACGCCCAGCGTGACACACGGCTGATGACATCACCAAGCCCCGCCCATCACCTCCCCGGCCAGTGGCACACATGGCAGCAGAGGTGCGTTGATTCTGTATTGTTGTTCGATTTGTCGAGTCGTGGAACTGGGAAGCGAGCGATTCGTCGCTTCACTTAATAACATCGCAGCCCAGCGCAGCTATGGTGGGTAGCGGTTGACAACGCAAGCTGAAAACACTCAACCACCCTTGTAATTACCCTCTTAAGTTATTCGTGAATAAATATTAAGTATGCCCTTTATTTATTCAGGAACGCCTCACTCGAGCATTAAGGACTCTATTTCCAGAGGGGGTCCTACATTGGGATGCTTGGCCGAATTCCATGACCCAGCTGTCTTGACTCGCGAGAGGAGACCGGAGATCCAGGAAAATACCCCACGCGTACGAGGAGGTGGACCCGCCCTACACCGTGGTAGGTGACGCTGCACGTGATGCACCTTTGGAACAAAATCTATAAACGACAAGAAACCCCCATCACCTACGCATGTATGTCGAACTTTGTTCGCGCCGTACGTAGCCAACCACGTTCATCGGAGGTATGGGGCAATGGCATCATCATGGCTGAACAACAGCGCGAGCTGGAAAGCACAAAATTCAAACGAGACGCACATTCTTCACACATTTCTTGCGCGTCGTTAGAAAGTCTTATAATGGTCTGCTCGCCACGAGAGGGCTTCGGGAGAGAGTTGGTGTAGGAGTGCTGTCCCTGCTCCCTTGGGGGAGCGCAGGCCACTGTGGTTTCACTGTAGGAACAGCGGTTTGGTTTGCATGGCCACGGCAAGCACCATGCTCATGGTCGTGTGAGTCCTCGACAGTACGACACTTGGAGGAATGCACGGGCCCCGTGATCGCTAAGCGAGCCGCTCAGCACAGAGGAGGTGGCGCTAAGTCTCGTGCCGTGCAGCACAGAGGAGACGTTGCCCGTCAGAGTTCAGCGTCTGAGGGTCCTCATTCACCAGATTAGGACACTAATCCGCACTTCCGATTGGCGCGGGAGGCTAAGTACGGTGGAAAAGAAGTTCAGCATGCGACATTGTGCCCCTTGTGCCACTGACAACGTGGATCGGTTGAAGTCGTCCGTGTGCGGCTTAGGGGCGGCTCTCGGTAAGTCAGGAAACACGCTTCAGCTGAGCGCTCGTGCCACCAACGCATTGCAGTACGACGTGGATTGATTGCAGTGTCTAAATGTGGCCACATCGCAGGATGCTGGACAGAAACAGAGGGCGTATTTGCATTGCAGAGAGAGACTGAGAGAGACAGTCGGTCATAGGCAAGATGCCTTGAACACGAATGTCTGGCGGTAAGCGAGTTCCAGCCAAACCGAAGGAGGGCAGAGGAGATTTAACAACCTCTCACCGAGTGGAGATTGACTGAGAGTTTTGATGGAAGGCATTGATTGCTGTAGCTGAGTGTGCATGCAAGAGAGTAGAGTGAGGAGAGAGGTAAGAGGGGAGTAGAGTGAGATGAGAAGAGAAGAGAGAGGTAGGAGAGTGCGTGGAGGGGAGTAGAGTGAGATGAGAGGGAGAGGTAGGAGAGTGCGTGGAGGGGAGTAGAGTGGTATGAGAGGGGAGAGGTAGGAGAGTGCATGGAGGGGAGTAGAGTGAGATGAGAGGGGAGAGGTAGGAGAGTGTGTGGAGGGGAGTATAGTGAGATGAGAGGTAGGAGAGTGTGTGGAGGGGAGTAGAGTGAGATGAGAGGGAGAGGTAGGAGAGTGCGTGGAGGGGAGTAGAGTGAGATGAGAGGTAGGAGAGTGTGTGGAGGGGAGTAGAGTGAGATGAGAGGTAGGAGAGTGCGTGCAGGGGAGTAGAGTGAGATGAGAGGGGAGAGGTAGGAGAGTGCGTGGAGGGGAGTAGAGTGGTATGAGAGGGGAGAGGTAGGAGAGTGCGTGGAGGGGAGTAGAGTGAAATGAGAGGGGAGAGGTAGGAGAGTGCGTGGAGGGGAGTAGAGTGAGATGAGAGGGGAGAGGCAGGGGAGTGCGTGGAGGGGAGTAGAGTGAGATGAGAAGGGGAGAGGTAGGAGAGTGCGTGGTGGGGAGTAGAGTGAGATGAGAGGGGATAGATAGGAGAGTGCGTGGAGGGGAGTAGAGTGGGATGAGAAGGGAGAGGTAGGAGAGTGCGGGGAGGGGAGTAGAGTGGGATGAGAGGTAGGAGAGTGCATGCAGTGGAGTAGAGTGAGATGAGAGGGGAGAGGTAGGAGAGTGCCGTGGAGGGGAGTAGAGTGAGATGAGAGGGGAGAGGTAGGAGAGTGCGTGGTGGGGAGTAGAGTGAGATGAGATGGGGCGAGATAGGAGAGTGCGTTGGTGGGGAGTAGAGTGGGATGAGAGGTAGGAGAGTGCGTGGAGGGGAGTAGAGTGGGATGAAAGGGGAGAGGTAGGAGCGTGTGTGGAGGGGAGTAGAGTGAGATAAGATGGAGAGGTAGGAGAGTGCGTGGAGGGGAGTAGAGAGTGTGATGAGAGGTAGAAGCGTGTGTGGAGGGGAGTAGAGAGTGTGATGAGAGGGGAGGGGTTAAGTAGGGGCGAGTACAGAGAGAGCACCTTCTGCAGCTCCCCTACTGCGGGCGGTGTGAGCCTTGCGAGGTGGAGTGAGGGGGGTTGAGGTGAGGAGAGGGGGGCCACGCGAGGTGGAGTGAGGGGGGTTGAGGTGAGGAGAGGGGGGGCCACGCGAGGTGGAGTGAGGGGGGTTGAGGTGAGGAGAGGGGGGGCATGCGAGGTGGAGTGAGGGGGTTGAGGTGAGGAGGGGGGCCACGCGAGGTGGAGTGAGGGGGGTTGAGGTGAGGAGAGGGGGGGCCACGCGAGGTGGAGTGAGGGGGGTTGAGGTGAGGAGAGGGGGGGCATGCGAGGTGGAGTGAGGGGGTTGAGGTGAGTAGAGGGGGAGCCTTTCGAGGTGGAGTGAGGGGGGTTGAGGTGAGTAGAGGGGGGGCCACGCGAGGTGGAGTGAGGGGGTTGAGGTGAGTAGAGGGGGGGCCTTGCGAGGTGGAGTGAGGGGGGTTGAGTGAGTAGAGGGGGAGCCATGCGAGGTGGAGTGAGGGGGGTTGAGGTGAGTAGAGGGGGATCGCGAGGTGGAGTGAGGGGGTTGAGGTGAGGAGAGGGGGAGCCATGCGAGGTGGAGTGAGGGGGGTTGAGGTGAGTAAGGGTAGTCATGCGAGGTGGAGTGAGGGGGGTTGAGATGATTAGAGGGGGAGCCATGCGAGGTGGAGTGAGGGGGGTTGAGGTGAGTAGAGGGGGAGTCATGCGAGGTGGAGTGAGGGGGGTGAGGTGAGAGAGGGGGGGCCATGCGAGGTGGAGTGAGGGGGGTTGAGGTGAGTAGAGGTGGGGGCCATGCGAGTTGGAGGGTGAGGGGGTTGAGGTGAGTAGAGGGGAGCCACGCGAGGTGGAGTGAGGGGGTTGAGGTGAGTTAGGGGGGAGCCATGCGAGGTGGAGTGAGGGGGGGTTGAGGTGAGGAGAGAGGGGGGGGGGCATGCGAGGTGGAGTGAGGGGGGTTGAGGTGAGTAGAGTGGGGGGCCATGCGAGGTGGAGTGAGGGGGGTTGAGTGAGGAGAGGGGGGGGGCCATGCGAGGTGGAGTGAGGGTGGGTTGAGGTGAGTAGAGAGGGGGGCCATGGCGAGGTGGAGTGAGGGGGGTTGAGGTTGAGTAGAGGGGGGGCCATGCGAGGTGGAGTGAGGGGGGTTCAGGGTGAGTAGGGGGGGGCCATGCGAGGCGGAGTGAGGGGGGTTGAGGTGAGTAGAGGGGGGGCCATGCGAGGGCGGAGTGAGGGGGGGTTGAGGTGAGTAGAGGGGGGGGCCATGCGAGGTGGAGTGAGGGGGGTTGAGGTGAGTAGAGGGGGGGGGACATGCGAGGTGGATTGAGGGGGTTGAGGTGAGTAGAGGGGGAGCCATGCGAGGCGGAGTGAGGGGGGGTTGAGGTGAGTAGAGGGGGGGGCCATGCGAGGTGGATTGAGGGGGGTTGAGGTGAGTAGAGGGGGGGCCATGCGAGGTGGAGTGAGGGGGGGTTGAGGTGAGTAGAGGGGGGGCCTTGCGAGGTGGAGGGGGGTTGAGGTGAATAGAGGGGGGGCCATGCGAGGTGGAGTGAGGGGGGTTGAGGTGAGTAGAGGGGGGGCCACGCGAGGTGGAGTGAGGGGGGTTGAGGTGAGGAGAGGGGGGGGCCCATGCGAGGTGGAGTGAGGGGGGTTGAGGTGAGTAGAGGGGGGGCCTTGCGAGTTGGAGTGAGGGGGGTTGAGTGAGGTAGAGGGGGAGCCATGCGAGGTGGAGTGAGGGGGGGTTGAGGTGAGTAGAGGGGGGGGCCATGCGAGGTGGAGTGAGGGGGGGTTGAGGTGAGTAGAGGGGGGGCCACGCGAGGTAGAGTGAGGGGGGTTGAGGTGAGTAGAGGGGGAGCCACGCGAGGTGGAGTGAGGGGGTTGAGGTGAGTAGGGGGGGAGCCATGCGAGGTGGAGTGAGGGGGGTTGAGTGATAGAGGGGGGGGCTTGCGAGGTGGAGTGAGGGGGTTGAGGTGAGTAGAGGGGGGCCATGCGAGGTGGAGTGAGGGGGGTTGAGGTGAGGAGAGGGGGGGGCCATGCTAGGTGGAGTGAGGGGGGTTGAGGTGGAGGAGAGGGGGGGCCATGGCGAGGTGGAGTGAGGGGGGTTGAGGGGTGAGGAGAGGTGGGGGGCCACGCGAGGTGGAGTGAGGGGGATTGTAGTGAGGAGAGGGTGGGCCATGCGAGGTGGAGTGAGGGGGGTTGAGGTGATAGAGGGGGGGCCTGCGAGTTGGAGTGAGGGGGTTGAGGTGAGTAGAGGGGGGGAGCCATGCGAGGTGGAGTGAGGGGGGTTGAGGTGAGTAGAGGGGGGGGCCATGCGAGGTGGAGTGAGGGGGTTGAGGTGAGGAGAAGGGGGAGCACGCGAGGTGGAGTGAGGGGGTTGAGGTGTGATTAGGGGGGGAGCCATGCGAGGTGGAGTGAGGGGGGGTTGAGGTGAGTAGAGGGGGGGGGGCTTGCGAGGTGGAGTGAGGGGGTTGAGGTGAGTAGAGGGGGGGGGCCATGCGAGTGGAGTGAGGGGGGTTGAGGTGAGGAGAGGGGGAGCCACGCGAGGTGGAGTGAGGGGGGGGGTTGAGGTGAGTAGAGGGGGGGGGGGCTTGCGAGTGGAGTGAGGGGGTTGAGGTGAGTTAGACGTGGGGCCATGCGAGGTGGAGTGAGGGGGGTTGAGGTGAGGAGAGGGGGAGCCACGCGAGGTGGAGTGAGGGGGGTTGAGGTGAGTAGGGGGGGGGGCTGCGAGGTGGAGTGAGGGGGGTTGAGGTGAGTAGAGGGGGGGCTTGCGAGGTGGAGTGAGGGGGGTTGAGGTGAGTAGGGGGAGCCATGCGAGGTGGAGTGAGGGGGGTTGAGGTGAGTAGAGGGGGGGCCATGCGAGGTGGAGTGAGGGGGGTTGAGGTGAGTAGAGGGGGGGCCATGCGAGGTGGAGTGAGGGGGGTTGAGGTGAGGAGGGGGGGCCATGCGAGGTGGAGTGAGGGGGGTTGAGGTGAGGAGAGGGGGGAGGGGCCATGCGAGGTGGAGTGAGGGGGGTTGAGGTGAGTAGAGGGGGGCCACGCGAGGTGGAGTGAGGGGGGTTGAGGTGAGGAGGGGGGGGCCACGCGAGGTGGAGTGAGGGGGGTTGAGGTGAGTAGAGGGGGGCCACGCGAGGTGGAGTGAGGGGGTTGAGGTGAGTAGAGGGGGGGCCATGCGAGGTGGAGTGAGGGGGGTTGAGGTGAGTAGAGGGGGGGCCACGCGAGGTGGAGTGAGGGGGGTTGAGGTGAGTAGAGGGGGGGGCCACGCGAGGTGAGTGAGGGGGGTTGAGGTGAGTAGAGGGGGGAGCCATGCGAGGTGGAGTGAGGGGGTTGAGGTGAGTAGAGGGGGGGCATGCGAGGTGGAGTGAGGGGGGTTGAGGTGAGTAGAGGGGGGGCCATGCGAGGTGGAGTGAGGGGGGTTGAGGTGAGTAGAGGGGGGGCCTGCGAGGTGGAGTGAGGGGGGTTGAGGTGAGGAGAGGGGGGCCAGCGAGGTGGAGTGAGGGGGGTTGAGGTGAGGAGAGGGGGGGGCCATGCGATGGAGTGAGGGGGTTGAGGTGAGTAGAGGGGGGGGCATGCGAGGTGGAGTGAGGGGGGTTGAGGTGAGTAGAGGGGGGGCCATGCGAGGCGGTGAGGGGGGTTGAGGTGAGTAGAGGGGGGGCATGCGAGGTGGAGTGAGGGGGGTTGAGGTGAGTAGAGGGGGGGCCTGCGAGGTGGAGGAGGGGGTTGAGGTGAGTAGAGGGGGGGCCTGCGAGGTGGAGTGAGGGGGGTTGAGGTGAGTAGAGGGGGCCTGCGAGGTGGAGTGAGGGGGTTGAGGTGAGTAGAGGGGGGGCCTGCGAGGTGGAGTGAGGGGGTTGAGGTGATAGAGGGGGGGCCATGCGAGGTGGAGTGAGGGGGGTTGAGGTGAGTAGAGGGGGGGCCACGCGTGGAGTGAGGGGGGTTGAGGTGAGGAGAGGGGGGGCCATGCGAGGTGGAGTGAGGGGGGTTGAGGTGAGTAGAGGGGGGGCCTGCGCGTGGAGTGAGGGGGGTTGAGGTGAGTAGAGGGGGCCATGCGAGGTGGAGTGAGGGGGGTTGAGGTGAGTAGAGGGGGGCCATGCGAGGTGGGTGAGGGGGTTGAGGTGAGTAGAGGGGGGGGCCATGCGAGGTGGAGTGAGGGGGTTGAGGTGAGTAGAGGGGGCCTGCGAGGTGGAGTGAGGGGGGTTGAGGTGAGTAGAGGGGGGGCCATGCGAGGTGGAGTGAGGGGGGTTGAGGTGAGTAGAGGGGGGGCCACGCGAGGTGGAGTGAGGGGGTTGAGGTGAGGAGAGGGGGGGCCATGCGAGGTGGAGTGAGGGGGGTTGAGGTAGTAGAGGGGGGGCCTGCGAGTGGAGTGAGGGGGGTTGAGGTGAGTAGAGGGGGGGCCACGCGAGGTGGAGTGAGGGGGGTTGAGGTGAGTAGAGGGGGGGCCTTCGAGTGGAGTGAGGGGGGTTGAGGTGAGTAGAGGGGGAGCCATGCGAGGTGGAGTGAGGGGGTTGAGGTGAGTAGAGGGGGGGCCACGCGAGGTGGAGTGAGGGGGGTTGAGGTGAGTAGAGGGGGGGCCATGCGAGGTGGAGTGAGGGGGGTTGAGGTGAGGAGGGGGAGCCACGCGAGGTGGAGTGAGGGGGTTGAGGTGAGTAGAGGGGGGGCCACGCGAGGTGGAGTGAGGGTGGTTGAGGTGAGTAGAGGGGGGCCTTGCGAGGTGGAGTGAGGGGGGTTGAGGTGAGGAGATTGGGTGCCACGCGAGGTGGAGTGAGGGGGGTTGAGGTGAGTAGAGGGGGGGCCTTGCGAGGTGGAGTGAGGGGGTTGAGGTGAGTAGAGGGGGAGCCACGCGAGGTGGAGTGAGGGGGTTGAGGTGAGTAGAGGGGGGCCTTGCGAGGTGGAGTGAGGGGGGTTGAGGTGAGGAGATGGGTGCCACGCGAGGTGGAGTGAGGGGGGTTGAGGTGAGTAGAGGGGGGCCTTGCGAGTGGAGTGAGGGGGATTGAGGTGAGTAGAGGGGGGCCATGCGAGGTGGAGTGAGGGCTTGAGGTGAGGAGAGGGGGGCCACGCGAGGTGGAGTGAGGGGGGTTGAGGTGAGTAGAGGGGGAGCCATGCGAGGTGGAGTGAGGGGCTGAGGTGAGTAGAGGGGGAGCCACGCGAGGTGGAGTGAGGGGGGTTGAGGTGAGTAGAGGGGGAGCCACGCGAGGCGGAGTGAGGGTCACGATCGCACCGCTCATTTCACTTCTGAGCAGCCGTCGCTTGGCACGGACTCGGGGAGAACATGAACATCGGCGCTAATTAATGGGCCTTGTTTGAAAGCAATTAGTACGCACCATGTAGACCGAGGGCCCTTCCTCAAGAAAACATCTCATAGGTCAGCTATATATATATACTAATATTAATTAAATACGGCGACTTGTAACATTCCATAAGAATTACAGCAATTATAATGGGATCCATGGAGAATTGCGTGGGATTTTATGTAAATGTTGCACTCAGACCTTTGCTCCAATCCCATGAGTGAATCCGATACCATCCAGACGTTGGAAGCTAAGCAGCCTCGAGCCTGGACAGTGCTTGGATGGGCCACCACTGTGCACGAACAGGGTGTTGTAGGCAGCTGCCAGGCTACGAAATGGGCAGCAGATGGCAGAGCAGCAAAATCCATTGTTGTACCGTACTCCGATTCCGTGTT